>NC_142012.1:52085553-52245553 GCF_049901735.1 Notechis scutatus | reverse complement strand
TGATCAGGATGTAAATAAATCCCGAGAACTCAGCATGTTAAAATCCCTAATGTTGCTTTAGCATCGTTAATAATTTACCAGAGCAAAATGGAAGGAGAGCATGACTAAGCATGAGAGCAGAACTAGAAAGATTACTGAAAGTTTTGAAACTATCAATTTATAAATTAAAACAGAATACTAGTAAGTTACACACCATACATTAGTCTTCTGTAACTGCTTCTACAGCACTTCATAATTTCATGTACAAGAGTTGTAGAGATCTTATTAAATCAGAGTTGCATGTTATAAAGCAGGGGTTGCCAACCTTTTGGACCTCAGGGACCACCAAACTTGTAATTTTAAATCCCGTGGACCACTAGCATGAATTTTGACTGACGGTGGCTTGCTGACGTTTTCCCAGGGTCTCTACAGAAAGCAGCAGAGACCCTGTGAAAATCCTCAAAAAAGTCTGCAGGAAAATTCCCCACCCTGTTTTCCTACCCATCGATCGTTCTTTATTTGGGATCACAGGATACCGTCTCCAGCTCCGTTCTCAGGGGGAGAGAGAGAGAGAGATTTTGGCTTCATGCAAGGAAAGCAGCAGAAGCCTTTCTTTCTCTCCCCCAAACTCCACCAGAAATGATTCTTTGTGAGTCTTGTCATGCTGCCACAGCCTCTTGGAGCAGGAGGCCTTGCAGGGTCCCAAAGACTAATTTCTGGCGGAGTTTGAGGGAGAGAAAGACAGACTTTTGCTGCTTTCCTTGCGTGCAGCCAAAAGCAGAAGAAAGCGGAAAGAGGCAGCCTGGTGGCCAGGCCAGGCACGTGGGGCAAGTTCCCCCCTCTGCCTTTTCCTCCCTCCCCTACCTCGTGTTGTTCGCAATGCAAGCGACGGATTAATTGCTTTGGGGGATGCTTTGGGGGTGACATTTCTCTGCGGACCACCAAAGTTTTCTCGTGGATCACCAGTGGTCCCTGGCCCACCGTTTGTCTGTGATGACCGAGAGTGGGATACAAAATAAAAAAAAAGTCCCAAAAACAGATGAAGCCCCTTTTATTCCTTCACTTTGCTTCCAAGCTCCAAATATCCTTCACTGGAAACAAAAACCTCCCCCACAAGCAGTTACGAAAAGGAGGAAATGCTATTTAAACTAAAAATGCTTATAAATTATAAAGAGTAAAAACAACACAAACCACACTGAAGCAATTAAGGGAACCAGGCAAGATAAGGGCTTGAAGATGCCCACAGATATCCGAACACACAATGGGAAGGACGCCAAACTAAGAGAGGAACAACAGAGTAGAGATATTTCCACGCTTTGTTTCCAGCACTGGCCCATACGCATGTCCGCCCTCTTATCCAGTTGTCACAGCTGCAGCCCATGAAGAGGATCAAAGCCCCCGTAGACCACACCATTCCCGTCTCTCCCTTATCCACTCCTCCCTTCGTGTCCTAGGATGGAGAGGGGGTGGGCCTGGGTCTTCCTCTGACTGCCCAGCCGGCCTCTGCCCTTCCCCAGCCTCCTCCCCAGCCTCTGCAGCCACACTTCCACTCCCTGTCAGCTGTTCCCCCTCTCTCTCTCTGAGTCAGTCTCCAACAGGGGCATGACAGGCGACCACTGATATAAAAAATATACAATCCACTTCAATTATTTTTTCCCCACCTGACAACATTCCTTTTTCTTCAGCATCGCTGTCACTATCGACAATGTCGTTCAGTTTCTCAATGTCTGCTAGAGAATGACCGTAGTGAGTTAAGTCTTCTTCTTCATTGAGATTGTATACGTTTTTGTTTCCAAAGGCTTTCTGGAATGCAAACCAAAGGTTATGAACGAGGGGTGCTCGTTGGGCTGAAAAGATTCCTTATTGATGAAGCTTCTGCAAAATTTATTTTCATCACGACTTTGAATTTCCGTGGAACTGGGGCCGCTGTTGGCTAGATTCGAGCCACAGCAGGGAGATATTGAGGGATTCATTTGTATCCAAAACCCCTAAATAACATCCATTAATACATTTTCAAATTAAGCTTGTGATGGGCTAAAAGAAAGCCAGGTCATGGCACACACTTCCAAGTAAATCAGAAAGCCTGTAATTGTGGAGTCTGTCTGGCAAGAACAAAGAATCCTTATCCACAGGAAATATGCATGTGTAAATCTTGTAAGGATCTTCGCTAATTGGAAAGCTGATAAAAGTTAGCCAACTTGCAGACCTCAGCTAAAAGTTAGGCCTGCAGCAAATCAAATGTGTATTAGATAACTCCGAGGGCATTCATTAGCCAAGACTTGGGAATAGGGACAGATAGAGACCAATAGAACAAATAGTAGAATTATTACTAAAATGTTTATTAGATGATATTTCTTATCTCGCTTTGTCCCACCTTCTCCTTTAGTGAAAATGTATAAAACTTACTCAATCCTTTGTTCTGGGCTCTTGGCATTTTGACCAGGAGCCTTTTTCCTTGGAGTACTCCAATGAAAAGCAACCAGAAAACCTGCCCCTCATGTCTGGCGTCCATCATTGCCTTCGGCACCAGGCTCAGACCCGAATTGGGGACAATACTTGGGCTGCTTATTTCACATTAAAACACAGTCCAAATGATGGGAGCTCCATCACTGGAGGATTTTAAAAAGAGACCGGACAGCTCCTTGTCTGAAATGGCGTGGGGAGAGTTGGACTAGAAGACCTCCAGGGTTCCCTTCCCATTCAAGGGTTCCCCAGGGCCGCCGGTTGGTTACCTGCCGCTCCAAGGCGAACCTCCGCTCGGCCTTCTCCTCCGCGCTCATCCCGCCATCGTATTCGCCGAAGCGCCGGTCCCTGAAGACGCCGCACTTCTCCCGCTGCTGGAACTCCTTCTGCAGGCTCCGCTGGCGCTGAGGCAAGGCAGGAGGGGGGAATGAATTGAGTCCGGCCATTCCTGCCGGCCCCCACACCCGGTATGAGATCCCTCCCTCCGCTTACCTTGGCGTGGGCCCGGGAGCGCGCCACGCCCGGCAGCCCCACCGCGTGCCGAACCCGACGACCCAAGACGGGGAACTTTTCCCGGTTCACCTTCACCTCGAAGGGGTTCTTCGAGCAGGCCGCGGCCGCCGCCGGTCCCCGCCGCGCCATCTTGCCCCGTCGCGCTGGGGGCGCCCCGTGATGACGTCGTCGGAGATTCCTTCCCCTCCCCTCCTCCAACGAGGAACCCCCGGAGAAGGAGAGGCCCCGCCCCTAAAGGCGGGGCTTCCTCCCGCTGGAAGGGCTCCCATCACGCGCCTCGGGGAGGCGGGGCCCAGGGTTGGGCCTGCGGAGGAAGAGCCCCGCCCCCTTCCCGCGCTCCGCCATGGAGAAGCTGATGCGGGCCTTCGAGGCGCTGCGTTCCTTCCAGCAGCAGCAGCTGCTGCCGCCGCCACCGCCGCCGCCGCCGCCGCCACCGGCTACACAGCCCAGCCCCGCCGCCGGCCCTGCGCCCGAGGAGCCGCCCGCCCGCCCGTGAGTGGGGAGCCCCAGACGCCCCCTGGGGCCTGACCAGAGGGAGGGGAGGGCAGCAAGTCGGGGGTGTCCCGGGAAGAGCCCCCCTGGGCCAGAGGCAGGCCCGGGGCCCCGCCTGTCCTCCCCCCACCCCAGGCAGGGCTAATCCTATAGACGGGAGGGCTTAGATCCCCCCAGCTGCCCCCCAGAAGGAGGGGGCTCAGACCTGGGTGCCCCCCAGGCAAGGCTAATCTCCAAGGAGGGAGGCTTCAGATCCCCCCAGCTGCCCCCCAAGGAGGGGTTCAGACCTGGCTACCCTCCCCACCAGCAGTGCTAATCCCCTAGAAGGGGTGCTCAGACCTGGCTGCCCCCCACAGGGCTAATCCCCAAGGAGAGGGGGGCTCAGATCCCCCAGCTGCCCCCCAGAAGTAGGGTACTCAGACCCCACTTGCTGCCCCCAGGTAGGGCTAATCCCCTAGGAGGAGAGCTCGGAGCCCCCGATTGCCCTCCCAGGCAGGATTAATTCCATAGGGGGCTCACATACACACCCCGTCTGCCTCCTTCCCACCAGCCAGGGCTAATTCCCTAGGAGGAGGGTGCTCAGACCTGGCTGCCCCCCCATGCAGGGCTAATCCCCAAGGAGGGGTCTCAGACCCTCCCAGCTGCCCCCCACAAGGAAGGTGCTCAGACCTCCCCCAGGCTGCCCCCCCTGCCCGACAGGGCTAATCCCCTAAGAGGGGGGGGGCTCAGACTCCAGTCCCCCACAGGTCCTTTCCCCTTGAGTTGGAGGTTGGATGTGCCTCCAAGACCTGCTTGTCTGTCCCAAGCTGTGAGCTCCTTGATATGAGAAGAGTAACGATTGACAGTCTGACCCCAAGGAAGGGCTTCTTTGTGTGCATCCAAATCGTGGCTAGTTCAGGAGATGACGGTTATTGACAAGCTGGCTATCCCGCAAAATGTATTCCCCCTTAATCGGCTGGTAGATTTAAAGGCTACAGCTATGGATAAGTGTAGGTTGATTTCCAAGCTAAATCCAATTTTAGGCAACTGTTTTAAGAAAGGATTAAAGTCTTTGATTATTTCAAATTTTCCATAATGTCCTGTTTCATTTCCTCCCCCCTCCTCCTCCCTCCCCCCTCTCCTCCTCCTCCCTCTTCCCATCTTCCACCTTCTTCTATATGTATATAAAAGTGAAATACCACTCACACATCATCACAAAATCTCCAGAACCGTAAAGCCTTCAAACTTGACATTTGGCAGGTTTGCTCCTCTTGGCTTCTAGGGGCTCACTAAGAAAGGATTTTTCGAAGTGACCATCAGAGCATTAGTGTTTCCTATATTATTATTATTAACATGCTGTGATGCTAAGTAGTTCTACTCCCCCTCCCCACCTGAAAAAAGAAATCTCTTCCAAATGCAAAACACAAGCAGAGGAGAGGAGTTTCAGTTTCACAGCACCAAGCAGCTTTAGTACAGAACAGTTGAGCTAAGCCACACCCAGGCTCCTTGCTGTCTCCTTGCTCACACAGCAAATACTGCTTCAGTTTCCAAGCAGCCCTCAACTCTCTCACCCACTGACAGGACGCTAGCCCGATGAATACCGATGGATGCTGGTAGGCAGAGGTAGAATTCCCCCCCCCTTATTTTTCTCCCCAAAAAACTAAGCCCGACCACATAGTTTCGTAGCGAAGCATAAATATCCAGCTAGTTGATTTATATGTGCAATGTTTGCATATTGGCAGCCACAGACTGATACACTTTCTTCCATTTCTGAGCAGGCTGGAGCAAGTCCAAAGTTTCATTCCTCCTCCAGGCAGTTGCCAAAAGCAAGCTGACTGAGCCAAAGCGGTGGGTTTATGGCTAGAGAACAAGAACACAAGATGCGGGCCTAATTTAATGGTTGTGCCTTTCATTTTAGAAAGAAGGAGCTGTCCACGTCCAAGAAAGATCGGGTGAATCATTGCCTAACAATATGTGAAAACATCGTGGCTCAGAGTTTAAGGTAATCAAGCCTTCCCTGAACTCCGTTACTTAAAACTGGGGGGCGGGGGGATGTTTTTAAAAAAATGGATATATGGTACAGGTAGTCCTCGTCTTACAAGAGTTCGTTTAGTGACCATTCGAAGTCATGACAGCACTGAAAAATGGGGCCTGTGACTGTTTTTCACAGTTACGACCTTCACAGCATCCATTTTTCACACGCATGACCGTTTTATCTCTGTGGTCACATGATTTACATGTGGATGCTGTTATGGTTAGCCGGCAGCAGGTGCAGACAGCTGAGGAGAGCAAGGACTCAGATGAGGGGCCAGGACCATTAGGGAGTGGACTGCTGCCTTCAGAGATTGTGGGGGCTAGCAGCAGCGATGAGAAAGTTCCCAAGAAGTCTGTGCCAAGTGTGCATGAAGGGAAGGGCAGACGCCGGCTGGGCAGTCAGAGGAAGAACCAGGCCCATCCCCTCTTCATCCTAGGACACGCAGGAAGGAATGGAGAAGGCAATAACTTGGCTTAGGAGAGAGGAAGCGGCCATGATTCCCTCATTGGTTGCAGCTAGGGAGAATAGTATATAAGAGAGGCGGTTAAAACACAGCGTTGCCAGAAGCAAAGCAAGTTTTATTCTGGGCTGAAGTTATCTTGGTTGGCATCCTTCCAACAGACTGTGCCTTGTTATCTCCTTGAAGTGGGTAATTACTTATCCTGGTCCATTGTGGAGTTTCCTTCATTGTAGTTTGTTTTGGGTTTTTATTTCACCTCTATCTGCTCATTAAGTTCGGACTGTATTGCTTTCTTTTGAAGACTATTTTTGAATAAATTTTATCTCCAACTGAGAATTATTGGACAGTGGGGTCAAGTTGGAGGCATTAAAGGACATTTATTTACATTTTGGATTTTGTTACCTTTGTGTTATACTCTGGGTCATCACAATTAGGTACCTGACAGGAATATCGTGCTGTGACGGGAGAAAGAGGCAGCATGCATTAAAAGGAAAAGTTTGACGCATGCCGTTTCTCATTTTCTAAACCAAGGGTGGAAGATCTGCTTGATGGCTTCCCATTCAGCAGAGAATTCTCTTGAGTTGGGAGGTCTAGCAACGTCAGGCAGGGGACATGTTCTCCCCAAAAGCCTCATGGGACTGTAAAACGGGCTTTTCTTGAGCTGCTCGTGATTAACATTACGTATCCCTCTCGTGGCTGTGGGTGTTCTGGCCTAGGCTTCCCAAAAGCACAAAGCCGACTACTCGTCCCCATAAACCCCCTTTTATTTAGGTTAAAAGGAATTCCTCTCCAGCAAAGTCCCGGCCAACAGTCTTTCATGAGATTTCACAACTACAGACCTTTATCAGCCTTGGAGAGTGGCCAGGCCGATAGCTTCCAAACGCCACTCTGTAGCAGCAATTACTTGGCAAGAAGTCAGGAACAGATCTTCACCCTCATGAATTGAACTAATTGTCTCCTGCAAACCCCACTTTCCTTTCACTCCTCTTTATTCCCCATGGGAGGGGCCATTCACCATCCACCTCTGCCCTTACTCCCAAGTCGACTCTTGTTCCTTAACTGTTCCCTTCTTCTGGCAGCTCTGTGCATGCACACACTGGGAACAGGCTCCAGCTGTTCTTCTTCCCCACTGATCTCCGGCTCCGAAGGCAGCTGATAACTGTCAGACGGCCCTGGCCCCATCTCTGCCTCCGACACAGAGCCCTCGTCCGAGCCTCCCCCAGACTCCAGGACTGGCCCATGTTCCTCCCCAACCTCCTCACTGTCCGAGCCTGTCACCAGCTCCACTGGCCACTGGCAGGCCACAACAGTGTTGTCCGAAGAGGAGATCTGTGCAGCTTGCTAGAACTGCAAAGCTCCCTTTTTCCTTACGGCTCTAAACCAAACAAGACCATAACTTGTTCTCCCCATTTTGCCATTGAAACTGTGTGAGCGAATGAGGTTAGGGTTTGTTTCCTAACTGGATGCGGGGTCTGTGTTTCAGAAATTCTCCAGAGTTCCCAAAACTGTTGGGGATCGCCATGGAACTGTTCCTCCTCTGTAGCGATGACGCAGAATCTGATGTCAGAATGGTCTCCGATGAATGTCTCAATAAAGTGATCAAAGTAAGTGGTATTTTTTTTAGTGACCTAGAAATAGGGATTGAATTCAGAAAAACAGACCGTGGGTGGCTGAAAAAACCTGCTCTGGGATGGCTGAAAGTAGTTACTCTCTTGATGTACCCTGTTTCCCCGAAAATATGACCTACCCTGAAAGAAAGACTTAGCTTGTGTGCCCAATATAAGCCCTACCCCCAAAATAAGCCCTAATTAAGATCACACCTACTCCAGAGTGGAAGGGTAAAAATTAAGTTAGGGTGAGGATGTGGAGGTGGAGCTGCCCTACTACTTACCTTTGGACAGTTGTAGCCAGGCCTCGCACACCCCGACACCTGTCTGGCCGGCCCATTTCTTCTGCAGCCGGCAAGGCTGGCAAGGCTTTCCTGAAGGCCTCTGGAGCCGATAACAAAGCTTTGGATCGATCCAGACCTTTGTTATCGGCTGCAGAGGCCTTCAGGACAGCCTTGCCGGCCACAGAAGAAGTTCCTGAAGACCTCTGACAGGGAAACGGAGGCCAGAGGCAATGCACACAAGTAAGGTTAAGTCAGTGGATGACATCCCCTGAAAATAAGACCTGGCGCCTTTTTTGGTGGCAAAATATATATAAGACAGGGTCTTATTTTGTGGGGAAGACGGTATATTATGACTTAGAAATACGCATTAAATTCAGAAAAACAGACCTTTGAGGGCTGAAAAAACTGATGTTATAACTTTGAACAGTCACTGAATGGTTGTAAATAGAGAACTACCTGTAATTCCCAGGCATGGAGGGTTTGAAGCTACATGTCTTAATATGAAGTTGTGTTGAATTTCAAAACAATTAGAGTTTAGATTCCTGGAAGTCTATTGCCAGGAGAGCTTTGCTAATAGGTCAAGGCTGGCTGAGGAATTCTGGGAGTTGAAGTCCACAAGTCTGAAGTTGCCAAGACATATACCCCTGACCTAGACATTCTTTCGGTCCTTTGTAATAATTTACTAGCTCTATACCCGTGCTTTGCTAACGAAACTATGTGATCAGGCTTAGTTTTTGGGGAGGAAAATAAGGAGAAAAACATTCTGCCTACCAGCATCCATCGGTATTCATCTGGCTAGCGTCCTGTCAGTGTGTGAGAGAGTTGAGGGCTGTTTGGAAATGGAAAAAGTATTTGCTGTGTGAGCAAGAAAGAGACAGCAAGGAGCCTAGGCGTGGCTTTGCTCAACTGTTCTGTGCTAAAGCTGCTTGGTGCTGTTGAAATTAAAACTGAAACTGAAACTCCTCTGCTTGTGTTTTGCATTTGGAAGTTATTTCTTTTCAGGTCGGGAGGGGGAGTAGAACTCCTTAGTATCAAAGCGTGTTAATAATAATCATATAGGAAATACTAATGCTTTGGTGGTCATTTGGAAAAATCCTGTCTTAGTGCGTCCCTAGAAGCCAAGAGGAACAAACATGCCAAATGTCAAGTTTGTAGGCTTTACGGTTCTGGAGATTTTGTGATGATGCGTGAGGGGTCTTTCGCTTTTATGTATATATAGATTAGTGCTGTTGAATAAAAGTAGAGATAAGAAACACTAGATATCAGAATCCTCTCTATGCTTTGCTATTCAGGGGCTAAAGAACCATTATAATAAATAAATGTAATTTAGTACATAATGTTGGAATAGCGCATGCATTGTTAATATGTACGCTTGATTCCATTCTAGGCGTTGATGGATTCTAGTCTTCCTAGGTTACAACTGGAACTCTACAAAGAGATTAAAAAAGTGAGTTCTTTTTTGACACAACATTGTCTGTGTACAGTTTTGTTTGCATGTATAAAAGTTTTCCACAGGAATTTGGGATTACAACTTGTTATCATGAGCAATGAACACTTCGTTTGAGGGGAGAGAATTTGGGGGGCTAATGGGATGGCTGCAAAATGCAGGCTGGTAGACTGCTTGAGGAATGCTGGGAGTTGAACTCCGTACATCTTAACAGTGACTAAAAGTTGCGAAATGCTGCCTTAGAATGGCGGTTTTGAAACAGTTTGGTCTTAGGACCGGGTTACAATATTTGTCAATATTTGCTGCATGAAAAATCAAAATTGAGAATTTCAAAAAAAAAGATTCATTTGTTGTCATAGCAAATCTCACTTTGAGAACTTGTGATGATCCAGGGTAGGGTACAAAACAAACACAGTAACAGAAAACAGGTGAAGCCCCTTTTATTCCTTCACTGTGCTTCCAAGCACTGAATATCCTTGATGGAAGACAAACCAAACACGCGTGCCACAGGTTTTCCGTCACGGATCTAGAGTTTTCAAGAAGAATATTTGGGCGTTTGAAATCAGGCTGCATTGTTGCTCCCAGCTCCAGTAAAGAATTACTTCGCTATAGGTTTATTTTGCGTGAAGGAATTCTGTAAAAGTCAGCACAGGTTGCCCTGCCTTGTCGCTGACAGGTGAGCCTGTTGTCCATTGTGTTTTGCAGAACGGTGCTTCCCGGAGTTTGCGAGCTGCTCTGTGGAGATTTGCTGAACTGGCACACCTGGTTAGACCTCAGAAATGCAGGTGGGATGGTCTCCTTGAGAGCAAGAAGCTGAACTGGGGGGGGTGGGGATTCTAGCCAAGCAGCTTTGAGGTCCTGTGGTTTGGGTTGTTACTTGTATGTTACTGGGAGTTGGACTGTCACCTGGCTGGCCGGCCTCCCATCTGCCTAGCCGACTGTTGCATGCTGTCACACAACTTGGCCTGGCATTTGATGCTAGTAATTTCCTCTACTACATTATCCTCCTTGCTGGGAAGATAGATCTCTGTATATTCCCTTTAATGGGTCTTAAGGCACTGGAAGCTAAAACATAAAGCACAGTTGCTGGAATTGGGTAGGTCTTGTTTAGTGCAATAAACAAGGAACCAGGGGAGACATAATAGCAGTCATGGGTGGGATTCAAAAATCCCAGCAACCGGTTCTCTGCCCGGTTGTTGGGTGGGTGTGGCCATGGTGGGCGTGGCCTATCAGGACTTCCAGAGTTTGGAGGCTTCCCTCGGGCCTCTGGGAGAGCAAAAACAGCCTTTCCCCAGGTTTTGGAGGCCCTCCGGAAGCGGGAAACAGTCCCATTTCCGGACTTCCAGAATTTCCGCTTCTGCCCGTTTTTCCCCCTCCCAGAGCCTCTGCTCGGATCCTGCACTTAACCTGCATCCCAAAATGGGCCGGATGGAGACTCCGAGGAGGGGAGGCGTAGGTAGGGCCAGCCGGTTGTTTCAACTACCGGTTGGGCGAACCAGATGTAAATTTAACATCCGGTTCGCTTGAACCGGCTCAAACCGGCTGAACCCCACCCCTGATAGCAGTGTTCCCTTATCTAAAAGGCTGCCCCAAGGAAGAGGGAGGTCTCAACTTATTCTCCAAGGCACCAGAAGGCAGCACAAGAAGCAATGGATGGGAACTAATCAAGGAGAGAAACAACTCAGAACTAAGGAGAAATTTCCTGACAGTTACAACAATTAATCAGTGGAACAACTGGCCTCCAGAAGTTGAAAATGCTCCAACACTGGAAGTTTTTAGGAAGAGATTGGATAGCCATTTATCTGAAGTGGTGTAGGTTTTCCTGCCTTGAGCAGGGGGCTGGACTAGAAGACCTCCAAGGTCCCTTCCAACTCTTGTTACTCTGTTCTGTTAAGTTAGGCCTGGGGTCAGGGCACCCTTTCCGGTTTGCGTTTTCTCCTGTGCCTTTCCGGCCTATTTGGTGCCATGTACCAACAGGGACTTTCTTCCCTTTGAGTGATCCTTGTTGCTGTCTCTTGGTGCAGGCCATACTTTGTGAACCTCCTGCCCTGCTTAACCCGGGTCAGCCGGCGGCCCGAAGAATCCGTGCAAGAGACCCTGGCGGTGGCGATGCCCAAAATCATGGCGGCTTTTGGCAACTTCGCCAACGACAGTGACATCAAAGTAAACATGGTTTTTTTACACATTGAACGCCATGGGTGGGCTTAAAATCTTTTTAGCAAGGGGTTCTCTGCCCAGTGGCTGGGTAGGTGTGGCCGTGGTGGGTGTAGCCTAGTCAGTCTCCTGTATCACGGTGGGAGGGAGGCCCTTTTTGCCCTCCCCCAGGCTCCGGAGGCTTTCTGGAAGCCGGAAATGGGCCCATTTTTGGACTGTTTTTTGCCCTCCCCGGACTCCTGAGGCTTTTCTTGAGCCTCCAGGAAGATGAAAATGGCCTCCTCAGGCTCCGGAGGCTCTCACGGCAAGCTGGAAACGGGCCCATTTCCTGCCTTCCTGGACTTCCGGGAGGCCCGTTTTTCGCCCTCCCTGAGCCTCAACGTGCGCCCTGCACTTACCTGCATCCATAATGGACCGTGTGGGGATTCCAGACTTTGGAAAAAGGAAACTTAGGTTGGCACAGAAACACTTCACTGATTTTCTTTTCCCTTTAGGTTTTATTAAAAGCTTTCATAGGTAACCTTAACTCCAATTCTTCAACCATCCGTCGGACGGCGGCCGCGGCCGCGGTGAGCATCTGCCAGCATTCACGAAGGACACAGTATTTTTACACTCGGTTGCTTCAAGTATTGCTAGGTAAGGGTCTTAATTGATCATCCTGCTTTAGCTTTGCTGGATCTTTATTGTTCTCCCTTCCTCCCTCCCTCCCTCTCTCTCCCCCCTCCGTCCTTCCTCCTTGTCCCTCCCTTCTCTCCCTCCCTCCCTTCTCTCTCCCTCAGCCTCCCTCCCTTCTCTCCCTCTTTCCCTTCTGTTTCTCCCTCTCTCCCTTCTCCCTCCCTTCTCTCCTTCTCCTTTCCCTTCTGTTTCTCCCTTCCTTCTCCTTCCTTCTCCTTATCTATCCCCTCCCTCCCTTCTCTTTCTCCCTCCCCCTCCCTCCTCTCTCCCTTCTCTCTCTCTCCTTCTTTCCCCCTCCCTCCCTCTCAGCCTCTCTCCCTCCTTTCTCTCTCTTTCCCTCCTTTCTCTCTCTCCCTCCTTTTCCCCCTCCCTCCCTCTCTCTCCCACCCTTCCCTCTCCCTCTTTCAACTATACCCCCCATTCTTTGCATATATATTTCTAAAGAAATACCTGCCGTAAAAGTGACTTTCTCGAGCCTTTTATGGGGTTGACAGGTGATAACTCTGAAAAAAGAAGGAGCAAAGGCTAAGAAACAACAAAAGCCATATAAATATTGGCGACTTCAAACACGGAAGTCTGACATTTGCCTCACTTTAAACTGAATGTGTCAATTATTAACATTAGAAGACGTCCAAATGTCGCTTGTTGAGACACTTGATTCCAACGGTGGGGGAAATCGTTCTTCGGCATGATTCTTTCGCTAAACTTTAACGTCTTCACCTCCGTTACTATAACCCAAGAGCCAGCTTGATGTGGTACTTAAGGCACCTGGCTAGCAATGGGGAGACTGGGAGTTCTAGTCCTGCCTTTGAGGCACCAGGCCCATTGGGTGTCCTTGATCCAGCCATTGACTCTTAGCCCTAGGAAAGAGGCAATGGTAAACTACTTTTGAGAAATCTGCAAGAAACGGGTTTGCCCGGGCAACTCCCAAGTTTCAGGATTGACTCAAAGTTACCCTCTATAACATACCATAGAAATATGGAATCATCCCCTCTTTTGGGCATTTGGCAAATATAACTGGTGTAAAAATTCTAAATAAAGAGCTGCATTTGTGGGAAAATGATCTCTGCCTTGCTCAAAAAAATGGTTCGCAGGTTCCAGCTGATTTTTTTGCCAGTGAAAGGAGTTTCTATTTTTTTCTTTTCTTTTGAGCACTCTCCCCCCCCCCCCTTTAAAAACAAGACCAAAAAGTCAGCCAGTCAGGCAAGGTGCAGAAATATACACTCTCTGACAAGCATATTTAAGCAACGGGGTGTGTCTTGTGTGCCCATTAATCAGTAAATCTTGGCAGGGGTGTGCACTGGGCAAAAACAAACTGACCAGCCAGATACCAGGGTTTTTTTAAAAAGACACACACACACACACACACACACACACACACACATAGAGGTGGAAAAATCTATCTCCCATCACCCACTGGCTCCTCCAGCATTCCCTGCTTCACTGGGCTCTCTGGATGGCTGGTGTGCTCTAAAGCAGTGGTCGCCAACCGGAAATTTTGGTTGTCCGCAGAGAAATGTCACCCCCAAAGCACTCCCCCCAAAGCAATTAATCCAGTCTGTGCGGGAACACAAGGCTGCACTGCCTATATGGCCCGCGGGAACCTTCCCCGCCCACTCACTCCTTACTTGGCCAACTTGCCTGCTAAGTTGCTATTTTTTCCTTTTCTTTTTTTCCCCTTACCATCAGCTGTTCTGCTGTGCCGGGAGATTTAGATTATCTAGAAAGCAGGAAATTGTTGGATTTCTTGCTTTCTAGCTAATCTTTAGATCTTCGACTCTGCTTTTAAGCAGAGCTGAACCTTCCTTAGGACTGAAGCAGGGCAGACTCAGGTGGCCGATGGCAGAAACACAGTTCTCTGAATGCATCGGTGATTCTGTGAGCCACTCAATCTCCCTGCCTGATTTGCCTGATTTTAGGTAAAAGTTGCTCTTTTTTTAATAAAAAAAATCAATATTTACATACATGGTGTGTTGTGAGTTAATTTTGTGAGTTTACTTGCTAGCAAATTTTATGTGACAGACTCGGGTAGCTGATGGCAGAAAGATAGATCTCTGAGTGAACCTGTGATTCTGTGAGCAACTCAATCTGCCTTCCTGCTTTGCCTGATTTTGGGTGAAAGTTGCTCTTTTTTATAAAAAAATTCAATATTTACATAAATATTTATAATATTTACATACAAGCCATGCCCAGCCAGTCACATGACCACTAAGCCACACCCACAAATTAGGCCACGCCCACAGAACCGGTTGTTAAAAAATTTGAATCCCACCCCTGCTTCTGTGTTTGTGTGTGTGTGTGAAAGAGGGTGACAGAGAGGGTAAATCAGATCTCTCTCTTTCTCTCCCACCAACGTCAGCAAGGCACTGTCAGTCAAAATTCATATGAGTGGTCCCTGGGATTTAAAATTAGGAGTTTGGTGGTCCGTGAGGTCCAAAAGGTTGGCAACTTCTGCTCTAAAGCAGCTTTGCTGGGAGTTGAAGTCCACAAGTCTTAAAGTTGCCAAGGTTGGAGACTCCCACTGTGGGCTGCAGCTACGTTCACAGGACTTGCCTATAGATACCTGCTGCTGAAAAGTGGGGTACCTGGGGACTGACAAGGGAGTTCCCCCAGGGACGGGCTACTACCGGTTTGTCCCGGTTCAAACGAACCGGTAATGCCGGCGATCAGTTGGCCCCAGCCATCTGCCCGTGGCCTAGTCCAGGGGTGGCTAACCTTTTGGGCTCCTGTGCTGATAATTGCACGCACACTTGCGTGCCAGCACCCAGAAGGCAATGCGTGCGGGGGCCTCTGCGCATACGCGCGCAACACCCCCATGCATGCCACACATCTGCGCATGCACGAACGACCCCCCCCCCAGCGTGCCATGCATCTCTACACATGCACGTGCATTTCCCATGCCCCCCACGCGTGTGCGCCTGATACCCAACAATTCGCTGTCGAGTGGTGCACACAAGCGCAGCAGACCTGCTCTAGGGTAGGGCCGTATCACGTAGTCTGTTCTATATTTCTGTGTTTTGCAACTCGGCTGATTCGCGCAACATAGCAAATTGCCGCGCAAATCAGCTGTGGTACTCACGGGGCTGCAGTAGAAGGTGAGTTTTAGAGCTGAAAAGGGGCGGGGGTGGGTGGTTTGCGGATGCTTTGCACGCCTGCGAGTCGCACGCTCACCAAACTGGTTGTTATACCGGTTGAATCCCATCACTGGAGTTCCCTGGATCCGCGGTAGGGGAGGTTAGCGGGCCTTGCGAGGGGCTGGAGAGCAGCCTTGTTGTTGTTTTTCCAGTTCTTCCAATCATCTTCACAGGGCTGTTGTGTCCCAAGGAAGAAGAGCATCCCAGTGTCTTGATTCTTGGGGTGCTGCTCACCTTGAGGTACCTGATCCCGTTGCTGCAGCAGGAGGTGAAAGACACCAGCCTGAAGGGCAGCTTTGGGGTGATCCAGAAAGAAACCGAGATTTCGCCTTCCTTGGATCAACTCATACAGGTATCGATTCGCTCAAGAGCCCCCCGTAGCACAGTGGTTAGAAGGTGGTATTGCAGGCTGACTCTGCTCACTGCCAGCAGTTCGATCCTGACTGTCTCAAGGTTGACTCAGCCTTCCGTCCTTCCAAGATGGGTAAAACCCAGATTGTTGGGGGAGCAAGAGCTGACTCTATAAACCTCTTGGAGAGGCCATAGGGCACTCTGAAGCAGCATATAAGTCTAAGTGCTAGAAAGGCCAGTGCCTTTCCTTCTTTCCTTCTATCTATCCGTCCGTCCATGACCCATGGTGGCACAGTGGTTAGTATGCAATATTACAGGCTGATTCTGCCGACTGCCAGGAGTTTGATCCTGACCGGCTCAAGACTGATTCATCCTTCCAAGGTTCATAAAATGAGGACCCAAATTGTTAGGGGGGCAAGAGGCTGACTCTGTAAACTGCTTAGAGAGGGCTCTAAAACATTATGAAGCGGTATATAACTCTTAAGTGCTATTGCTATTTTCCTCCCTCCCTTTTTGTTTCATTTCCTTCCATCCGTCCGTCTCTCCGTCCTTGTGATTAGAATACAATATTAGAGGCTGATTCTGCCGACTGCCAGGAGTTTGATCCTGACCGGCTCAAGGTTGACTCAGCCTTCCGTCCTTCTGAGATTGGTCAAATGAGGACCCAGATTGTTGCGGGGGAGCAAGAGGCTGACTCTGTAAACCTCTTGAAGAGGACTGGAAAGCACTGTGAAGTAGTATATAAGTCTAAGGGCTATTGCTATCTATCTATCTATCTATCTATCTATCTATCTATCTATCTATCTATCTATCTATTCATCTATCTCCATCCATCCATCCATCCATCCATCCATCCATCCATCTCTATCTAAAAGCACGGTGGCATAGTGGTTAAGAATGCAGTATTGCAGGCTAACTCTGCTCATTGCCAGAAATTCAATCCTTGACTCAAGCCTTCTGTCCTTCCAAGGTGGGTCAAATGAGGACCCAGATTGTTGCGGGGGAGCAAGAGGCTGACTCTGTAAACCTCTTGAAGAGGACTGGAAAGCACTGTGAAGTAGTATATAAGTCTAAGGGCTATTGCTATCTATCTATCTATCTATCTATCTATCTATCTATCTATCTATCTATCTATCTATCTATCTATCTATCTACATCCATCCATCCATCCATCCATCCAACTCTATCTAAAAGCATGGTGGCATAGTGGTTAAGAATGCAGTATTGCAGGCTAACTCTGCTCATTGCCAGAAGTTCAATCCTTGACTCAAGCCTTCTGTCCTTCCAAGGTGGGTCAAATGAGGACCCAGATTGTTGCGGGGGGAGCAAGAGGCTGACTCTGTAAACCTCTTGAAGAGGACTGGAAAGCACTGTGAAGTAGTATATAAGTTTAAGGGCTATTGCTATCTATCTATCTATCTATCTATCTATCTATCTATCTATCTATCTATCTATCTATCTATCTATCTATCTACATCCATCCATCCATCCATCCATCCAACTCTATCTAAGAGCATGGTGGCATAGTGGTTAAGAATGCAGTATTGCAGGCTAACTCTGCTCATTGCCAGAAGTTCAATCCTTGACTCAAGCCTTCTGTCCTTCCAAGGTGGGTCAAATGAGGATCCAGATTGTTGGGGTCAAGAGGCTGACACTGTAAAACCGCTTAAAGAGGGCTGCAAAGCACTGTGAAGTGGGATATAAGTCTTATTGCGATTCCTATTACTTATTCTCTTGCAGTGCTGCTGCAAGTGGGGGTTTCTCACCCCTTCCCCTTCCCCAAATATAGGGAAATGTTTCCAGTACAGGTCACGGAGGGCTGCTAAAGTGGGAATCTCAACTGTGCTCCCTCCCCGTTACAGGTATACGAACTGAGCCTCCATTACACTCAGCACCGGGACCACAACGTGGTGACCGGATCCCTGGAATTGTTGCAGCAGCTCCTCAGGACGCCTCCCCCCAACCTGCTGTTGGCCCTCACAATGCGTGGGGGGCTTTTGCATGCCTGTGCAGCCAAAGATGAGATTGTGAGCCGCAGCCGGAGCGACAGCATTGTGGAACTGATAGGTAAGCAGTGTTTCCTACGGGTTGGAAATGGGGGAGACCGCAAGAAATGCAACATGCAGTTTTTTTCCCTGAAGAGTTCCACTGCAGAAAGCAGAACGCTTCAAAAGATTTAAAATGGCTTTGTGGATTTTTTTTCCGGCATTGTTTTAGGTATTTCCTTTTTAAGCAATTTTATTTCTCTGCATGCTAAAATTTGCATCAAATTGGAATAAAGTCTTTATTTTTCTAATTGAGGGTATCTTACAAAATTGACTTTTTAATTTTTTTCCCCTTTTCGATTGTTGAGAAAAAGGAATTGATTTGTGCTCGACGGGAGACAAAGCAACTGATTTTCCAAAATAGTCAGTTGCTGAAAACAATTCCTTTAAAAGATTGACTTCAAATTCACTCTTGCTGCGTTTCTCAGAGATTGTTATGATTTCTTTTTAATGATTAGTTTTATCTCTTCCTTGATTTCTTTCTGTAATTTGCAGCTGGAAGTGGGTCTTCCTGCAGCCCTGTTTTTGCCAGAAAACAAAAAGGTGATTATATCTATGAAATCTGTGCCTGGTCTTCTATTTTGCTATCTATTTTCGTTACTTTGACTTGGAAAACTTTGATTGGTTGGTTCTTGGTCCTTCATTCTTTTTTTTTTTTTCTCCTTTTGTCATATATTATTGCTGATCTTTAAAAGAATTGTAGTTTATGTCTCATTCTTTGCTTTTTGCTCTTGTTAAAATTATAGAAGGTATCATAATGAAGTCCTACTGATGGGGTTGCAAATAATCAGTAGTTGACTTGATGGCACATAAGCAATCAAAATGAATTGATTTGGTTAAATGTCTAAAAGATTAGAATACTCCTTTTAATGCAATACTTTGTTTCAACAAAGTACATTCCTTTTTTTTCTTCAAAAAAAGGCTGCTTTTGAGTGAATTGTATTACCTTTGATTTGAATTTTTGTGGCATTTCCCTAATAATGCACTGCTATGTTGTGTCTGGAATGTGGTAGCTCAGTGGCTAAGTTGCTGAGCTTGTCGATCAGAAAGGTCGGCAGTTTGGCGGTTCAAATCCCTAGCGCCACGTCACGGAGTGAGCTCCCATTTCTTGTCCCAGCTTCTACCAACCTAGCAGTTTGAAAGAACGTAAACAATGCAAGTAGAAAAATAGGGAACCCTTTGGTGGGAAGGGAACAGCATTCTGCGCACCTTTGAAGATGTTTAGTCATGCCAGCCACATGACCACAGAGACGTCTTCAGACAGTGCTGGCTCTTCGGCTTTGTAACAGAGATGAGCAACAGCCCCTAGAGCCGGAAATGACTAGCATGGATGTGCAAGGAGGGGAACTTTTACCTATATTGTGTCAAACAAAATTATAAACAGGTAGGTAGCGAGAGAGAGAAAGATGGCGATGGAGATAAAAATTGAGATATAGATACAGGTAGTTCTTGATTTATGATCACAATTGAGCCCAACATTGTTGCTAAGTATTGCAGGGCTAACTCTGCCAACTGCCAGCAGTTCAATCCTGACCGGCTCGAGGTTGATTCAGCCTTCCGTCCTTCTGAGGTCGGTAAAATGAGGACCCAGATGATTGGGGGCAAGAGGCTGACTCTGTAAACAGCTGAGAGTGGGCCGTAAAGTACTGCGAAGCGATATATAAATCTTAAGTGTTATGGCTAATGTCCAGTGGTGAGTTGGCTATGGCGAGTTGTCCCTTGGTCAAGTTGGCCATGGCAAATTGACCATGGCGCGTTGTCACATTCCGCTTTGCCCTGCTGACCGTCTGCCTCTTTGGCGTTCCACGAGACAAGCAGGGACCATTCCTGATGTGAGTCCCTTTTTAGAGTCAAACATACCTGAATCTTGTTTGTTTCCCTCATGTTTCCTTTCGGGCTCCAATGCACTCGCTTCATTGTATTAACATCGCACACTCAAGCGCGCAATCTCTATTTTTCAAAGGGCCACTTCAAGAAGCAGCAATGCTGAAAAGCTGTTTGAAGAGCGCTCTGTTTTGTGAGCCAGGCAGTCTCTTGTCTTGAGTTCTGCGTAATTGTGCCGCAGTATACCCATAGTTTGAGAGAATCCCTTAGTTATCCTAAGTCACACGAGGCCTGATCCGAGAAATCCATCATTTGGACAGCCCCCTTTCTCTGCGGAATGGCCTGCCTGCCCTTTATTTAAAACCATTTAAACCAGTGGGTTCCTACCTTGTTCGCTACCGGTCCGATGGGTGATCGTGCGTTTGCGCATGCATCCCTGACACACATGCGCGCACCAATCAGCTGAGAGGATGAAGAAATGAAAAGTTAGGAGTCGCTTGTCGCTTGTTTTATCCTCTCAGCTAATCGTCGGACCGGTAGTTATTTTTACTACCGGTTCGGCTGAACCGGGCCAAACCGGGAGCATACCACCTCTGATTTAAACCATTGCCTATCACCTCCTGCAAAACGAGGCGATGGGGACCTTCCAGATTTTTAGCCCAAATTTTAAAAACAGGGTTAATGATTAGAGCTGGCTGGATAATTTGAGTCCTCCATACCTTCCCAAGAAGAACGATGGGAGCTGGGTAGAGCATCCGTTTGATGGCTTTGAGCTCACGGAGGAAACGGCAGGCGAGAAAGTGTAACTCAAAAAATTAAAAAGAACAACAGCTTTGCAAAAAGACAATCAAATGGTTGCACGGAGTGTATGATAAAAGTTGTCAGAATTTTATTTAATTATTTATCTTTAAATCTTGCATTGATTTGTCAGCCAAAGTACTTTCAGGAGAAGAAAGCCTGGAAGATGATTCTGAAGCCAAATCTGAAACCAGCCAGATGGGCTTTGTAGGTAGGTTGGCTTTCTCAATCCTTGTGAGAATGACTGAAATCTATGCTACTGTCATTTTTCTTGACTCGCGATTTTACTGCCTTCTTAAGAAGAAAAAAAGGGAGTTGCGTGTATTACGTAATAAAATCTTCCTTTTTCCTTTTAGGGTCTGTGAAAAGCGAGCTAAACAGTGAATTGACATCCACGTCGGGCATCTCTCCTGTGGCCAGCTCGGCCTCTGACCCTCCGGTTTGTGACATCATCACGGAGCAACCCCGTTCTCAGCACATCTTGCAGTCCGAGTCCGAGATCTCTGCTTGTGATTTGACAGGCGCGACCCCGAAAGCCGATACGGATGACGACATCCTGAGCAGGAGCTCCAGCCAGATCAGCGCCATCCAGTCCGACGTGAACGACGGCACCTCGTCGCCCATCAGCGACAGCTCTCAGACCACCACAGAAGGGCCGGACTCGGCTGTGACCCCGTCCGATTTCTCTGAAATGGTAAAAAGTGGTTCCTAAGGGTTAGCTCCCCAAACACGACGAACCCTCTGATGTGAACTCAAAAGATTCCTGTCAGGATTTCGGCAGTTACCCCCAATTAAATCATGAGTCTCGAACCAAACTTCTAAAACTTCAAAAGGATTTATTGGGAGTTAACATGTCCGCCACTGCCTGGGTGCAGCTGACTCTGTGACACATCATTCATTGTAACCCTTGACCCTGGTTTTCTTTCTCCTCCACCCCCTGGGTGTATCGTAATTCATATTCTCCAATGGGACACATCCATAGCCCAGAGTCATCAATCATGCTCTCCAATTAGAATTTTGCACGGCAGAAACTTCAGTCACCTAGTTACTATCTTTGAAAAACATTTATGGAATGCACTTTCGGTTTGCAAGCTGTCTCACTGCTCCCCCCTCCCTTTCTGTTGGCAACTTTAAAAAGACCATAGAAATATTTTATGAGTTGACAATTCCTTTATTAGGAATGCCAGCAGCCCCAGCAAAAAGTTTCTCTCGCAGGCTAACAAGTCTGTCCAGCTGGAAGATGAATAGTTGTCTGCCCTCTGCCTTCTATCCCCGGAGCTAGGATGGGGCTTCACTAGCAGCGGTGGCTCTTCTGTCCCAAGGACCGGCCCATAGATTTCCACTGCTCTCCTCTCCTCTGCCTTCTTTGCATCCGCGCGTCAGGCACTGGACACTGACTTGACTGATAATGTTGTTGTTGTTTTTTTGGGGGGGGGGGGGAAGGATGACACGCAAAGAACATGGAAATAACTTACATTCTCTTAACTGAGCATCTATATATAGAAGACAATATGTATATTACACAAACTATTCCAAAAATATGAGTTCCAAGTATACTTGGAAGAAACAGACATCTTGTGATCTCCGGAACTGAAATTATATTTATTATACTTACTAAGCTTTCGTCAGCCTCTGCTGACATCATCAGAATATTAAACTAGAGATCTATGTCGTTATATATCATTAATAAATTTAGACCTTGCATGCGTAATAGGCCCTTCCAACCACCTTCTACCTGTAATTAACTTTGACGATACTCTGACGATGTCAGCAGAGGCTGACGAAAGTTTAGGAAGTATAATAAATATAATTTTTGTTCCGGAGATCGCAAGATGTCTGTTTCTTCTTTTACACATACACACACATACACACACAGAATGTTGGTAAAGCTCATTTTAAAATTTATGTTTCCATCTAAAACGAAGGGTTTCCAAAACTCGCAGCATTCAGACATGTGGACTTCAACTCCCAGAATTTTTGAGCCAACCAGGCACTCTGTGAGTTGAAGTACACAAGTCTTAAAAAAGTTATTAGGTTTTTTGTGGGGGCCAGGGGCACCTGATCCGAACCGCTTTGAAAGTTTATTCTACTGCTGCATCATAGAGAATATTGCGAGAATAATATGAGAATACTTACTGTTCTGTGTTTGATTTGCCAATTGCACGGTGGCAGATAGGATAGCCCTCCAGAGGGTTAACATCATTGCCCACAGGATCATTGGTTGCCCTCTCCCCTCTTTGGAAGAGCTTTAGAGCTCCTGCTGCCTTAAGAAAGTTCAAAACATCCTCAAAGATCCATCTCATCCTGGGCACCCGCCTTTTTTTTTTTTTTTTTTTTTGAACTATTACCATCTGGCAGAAGGTACAGGACAATAATAAAATACAAGGACAAACAGGCTGAAAAACAGCTTCTATCCCAGGGCAAGTAGCTCTGTTGGATTCTACTGTATAGTGTAATATTAATGCAATATCAGGGGTTTTCACATTCAATGTATAGAACGCGAAGGATGTGTGTTTGTGTTTATTTTCATCGTCATGATGTATACTGAAGACGGTATCTAATTTCATTGTACGAGGTGCAATGACAAAGTAAACTAAACTATTCCGTGTGTAAAATTTAGATTCTAGAAGGTGGGGAGAACCAATACTCTGGAATGCAAATTGGACAGCTGCAGGAGGAGGAAGACGAAACGACAAGCATTCTACACGAGGCGATGGATCCGTTCCGAAATTCGTGCCTTGGTACGTTGACGTTTTGTGGAAGCAAATGCGGATAATTCTCAATTTATGACCTCCCCCAACTGAGCCCCAGATTTCTGTTTCTCCTCCTCCTCCTCCATCATTATCATCATCATCATCATTGTTGTTGTTGTTGTTGTTATTTTAAAGAGCTTCAGCGATCCCATTTAGCAAAAAGTGTGAGCCACAGGAGGGAGCCTTCCAATGGCAGCATGGAGAAGTTTGGGCCTAAGGAAGAAACTGAGCTAGATGACCATGGAAGTAAGGTCAGTCTGATGGGGGAAAGCAGTAGGGCCTGGGGTTGCTCGTCCCCCTCCCCCCCCAGTTAGCCAGAAGGGAGACCCTCTTAGGGGGTGCAGAGAGGCTCTGACTCACAACTCCAAAATGTTCAGGGTTTGGGAGACCAAACAATCTCACCTAAGTATCTTCTCTGGCAGGGGTGGATAATTACAGTAACTAGTCCTCAACTTACAACCACAAATCGACTTCCCCCCCTGCATCATTTACATTGTTAAGTGAGACAGTTGTGTTTTTGCCCCATTTTACGATTTTCCTTGCTACAGTCGCTAAGGGAATCACTGCAGTTGTTTAAGTCAGTTGGGAACTGCAATTGCTTGTCAAGCCCCTTCCATTTTGACCGTGGTTCGGTGAGCGTGTAAATCAGCGGAGCTGCAAAACACGGAAATAAAGGGCAGACACCGCCAAACTACCAATTTGCCTGAACCGTTCCGAACTGGCAGAATCCCAGCCCTGGACTCTGGTGTATTTTAATCTCTCCAATGAAATTGTAATAGGATTTTTATTATTTTTATTTTCTTAACAACAGCTTTCCAGAATGAAAGGTGATATCGGGGGCTACAAGGACGGAAGTGCTGCGCCGTTAGTCCACTGCGTTCGCCTCCTGTCGGCCTCTTTTCTGCTCACGGGAGAGAAAGGGGGTGAGTCGAGCCCCACGGAGACCCTGCGGAGAAAGAACAAAGCCGTCAACACCTTTACACTCAGGACAATTAAGAATTTAAAAGGAATAAAAGATTGAAAAGATTGAAAATAGGCCAATGCTAAATTAGGACACCTCGGCTTAGAGCAGCGTTCCCAACCTTCTGTGATGACCCGGGGCGTGACACAAAAATAAAGTCACAAAAGTAGAATAAATTCCCTTTAATCCCTCCAACTTGGCCCCAATATCCAATTATCCTCGGCTGAATAACAAACTCTTCGAAAAACAGTCTACGAAGGGCAGAAATGCAGCCCGAACCCAAAGTAAAGATAATTAGAAATAAAAAAAAACTAACACAAACCACACTGCAGTAATTAACACGGCAGGCCAGGATGATAAATTGCAGACTTTCAAAGGATAACGCAGCACCCACAGTTGGGAGGATGCCAAACCCAGATAATGCACACTTTGCTTCCAGTTTGATGAGTGGCATTGAGCTGGCCATAGAAGTCCCTTTGGGGGAAATCACATGACCCCGGGACGCTGCAACCGTCATAAATATGAGTTAGTTTTCCAGCATCAGAATGGAAATCCTTGTGACCTCAGGGACACTGCAACGGTTGTCTGTGTGGAAAAACGTTCCCAAATCACTTTTTTCCATGTCGTCGTGACTTTGAATGGTCACTAAATGGACTGTTGTAAGTTGAGGACTACCTGTTGTCAGGTTTCCAGCAATCGCCCTCATGAAATCATGATTCTCGAGCCAAACTTCAAAAAACCTCAAAGGATTCATTAGAGGTGACATACTGGCCCTGCCTTGTATGAAGTCAACTTTGGCATATGTCATTTGCAGTCACCTGTGACCCTGTTTCCCCCCACCCCTGGGTGTGTTATAAATCAGATTCTCCAACTGAGCACCTTCACAGGCTGGGTGTCATCAATCACGTTCTCCAATTAAATATTTTTGCAGCAAAAGTGCTGGTATTTTAGTTACAATCTTTTAAGAGTTGGAATGTACTTTTGCTTTCAACTGCTCTTCCAGATTTCCTTCCTCCCCCTCTCTTTTTTTATGGCAACTACTAAAACAGGCACAGGGATGTTTTATGAGATGACACCTGTACTGAGCCAGCCGCCTGAATTTTTCTGTTCCCTTCTTCTAGCTCTGGTGCCGGATAAAGACGTCAGGGTCAGCGTGAAAGCCTTGGCCATCAGTTGCGTGGGGGCAGCCGTGGCCTTGCACCCGGAAGCTTTCTTCAGCAAACTCTACAAAATGCCCACTGAAAGTAACAAAGAAGAAAGAGGTAGGTGTGTTTGGTGGATTTCTTTAAAAAAAAAAAAAAAACCAAAACTTTATTTTTACCTTGGTTTAAAACAGGGGTGTTCTCACCCAGCTCCCCAAACACAGCAGAACCTCTGAAGTTAATTCAAAGATTCCTTTATTAGGAGCGCCGCCAGCCGCAGCAAAATGTTTCTTGCTCACAGGCTAACAAGTCCGTCTGGCAGGGGAAATGAATAGTTTGCCTGCTACTATTCGCTAGCAGTGGTGGCTTTTTCGTCCCTAGGACCAGCTCATAGATTTCCATTGCTCTCCTCTTCTTCATCAGCCACCTTCTTCTGTCCCAAGGAACGGCCCATAGATTTCCACTGCTCTCCTCTCCCTTCTGCGCATCCATGTATCACGGCACTAGACCCAGCTGTTCCTCCTCTTCCTCATCATCCAACTACTTCTGTTCCAAGGAACGGCCCATAGATTTCCACTGCTCTCCTCTCCCTTCTGCGCATCCATGCCTCAGGCACTGGACCCAGCTGTTCCTCCTCTTCCTCATCAGCCACCTCCAGACCTGGGGGCTGTTGACTCTTCATCTGAGGGCTGATGAATGGCCCAGGCTCTAACCCTCTCTCTCTCTGACAGCTCCATTTCCTCATCCCCATTGGAGCTCTCAGGTTGCCTTGATGCTGATCCTGACTACTCGCATGCCTTCTCCTCCTCCTCCGATTTGGCTGTTGGAGGGGCCGGCAGTCGACAGGCCACAACAGCTCTGTAGGTGCAGGTTCTGTAGGAGGTGGAGTGGCAGAGTCAGGGGGGGGTTTGGACTAGATGACCTACAAGGTCCCTTCCAACTCTGTTAATCTGTAATTGAGAGAATAGAATAAAAACAATAATAACAGACTGTGACAACCAAGATCCGTAGAAGGCCTTATTGCAAGGTATTTGCAAATACTGGACCCAACTCCCAATAGCAGATTAGGGGAAGGAGACACCCCCCCTTAGAGTATTTAGAGCCTTATATAGGATATCACATTTAAAAGATTACATAATACTTCCAGTTTTTTACACATAGGAGTTATAGGGACTTTCATAAGAAGGAAATGGGTAGTAGTCCTGGGTGTTTTTCCATAACTCTTCCCAGACTCCTTCCATGGAAATCCTCTAGCTCTCATCTTCATCATCATCACCATCAGATTTCCTGTTTTTCATTTAAAAGATTACACAATAGATCATTAATAAACTTCCTCTAATGTCAGGGCGACCTAGTATGAATTCTCAAATCAAGCCAAGGACACAATATTTTGTAACTTTGCAGAACTTTAGCAAAATAACAAGTTATATAAATGTTCTGATATCTAAAAGGTCAGATTAAGAACAAATATGGAGTCTCTTTGGTTTATACATTCTTAGGTGTATCATGCAAATTTTCACATGTAACAGTAATCTATTCCATGTAAAGCTGCTTTTTTTTCCATTGACCAATGGTGGTTTTTGTCTTATGCTCCGGAGTGTCTTGTAACTCCAAAAAATATGGTACATCTGTGTGTGGATTTTTTTCTTTGTTGATGCCCGATTTATTTTTTCTAGAAGAGCAGTCCGTGAAGGACATTGTGAATTATATCGACCACGGAGACCCCCAGATCAGAGGGACAACCGCGATTTTATGCGGGACCATTATTTACTCCATCCTCGTCCAGTCTTGCTTCAGTGTGGAGAGCTGGCTGGAAAATATAAAAGCCTCAACAGGTAACGTGGGTTGGAGGCCTAGATTTTGCGCCCAAAAGCATTCGGATCGGAGGTCGGCAACCTTAAATACTCATAGTCACAAAAATCCTAACCCTGTGATGGTGAACCTATGGCACGTATGCTGAAAGTGGCACACAGAGCCACTTCTGCCGGCATGCGAGAGGTCACCCAGAAGAGCCCTACTGCACATGCGTGCGCACCGCCCATCCGCATGCTCCGAGGATAGGGGTGCGTGGGAGATGCGCGCGCATGCACAGAGACAAGGGCGCGTGGGGGTCTCGCATGCATGCGTAGAGATGTGCAGCATGTGGGGTGCCCCATGCGCAGGGGGTGTGGGGGGGGTGCGCGCATTGCCTTCTGGGTGCTGGCATGCGAGAATTTTCAGCACGGGAGCCCAAAAAGGTTAGCTACCACTGTCCTAACCAGAAACTTCCCATTCAATTTTGGAGCCGACCGGAAGTCCAGTCCCCCCACCATAGAGTCTCCACCTAATGCAGCGTCCTTTTCCCTTTTGCCGGCCAGCAACCGGGAGCCACAATGGAGGGATGAAAGAGCCACATGCGGCTCCAGAGCCACAGATTGCTGACTCCTGGTTCAGATGAAGGGTGGCATGACCTCTGCTCTTCTTTCTCTTCAGATACGCTGGTGGAGTGTGTCTCCTTGCTCCAAAAGAGCCTGAAAGACGAGTCTTCGGTCACGTGCAAACTGGCTTGCATAGCTGTGAGGGTAAGCAAATAACCTTTAAAACATAACGTGTGTTGGTTATTTCTTCCCCGAGGGCCCACCAAGTGGGTGTCATGGGGTCTTGTGAGGGTCTGTGACAATTCGCCACGGGCAACATGCCATGCCAACTTGCCACGGGCAACTCACTGCAGGACAACTTGGTGTGGGAGCAGAGTTACACTAATGCCAAAGAAATAGTGGAATAGAATCATTAAAAAAAGGATGCCAAAGGAGGGGCAGAATGAAAGGTGAATGGCAAAAATTAATTTAATTTTTAAATTTATTTTAAATAATTAAATAGATTTGTTAATGGGTTGTCCTGTGGCCAGTTGGCCTCGGCGAGTTGTCCTGCAGCAAGTTGGCTGTGGTGATTTAGCCACGGCAAGTAAGCCATGGGGAGTTGGCCATGGGGAGTAGACCACGGCAAGTTGATTGTGGCGAGTAGACCATGGTGAGTAGACCATGGCGAGTTGGCGACGGCAAGTTGACCATGAAGAGTTGACCGTGGTGAGTAGACCATGGCAAGTAGACCAGGGCGAGTAGATCATCGCAAGTTGGCTGGAGTGAATTGGTTGTGGCAAATTGTCCCATTCCGTTCTTATGATAACTAGGAACTTTCAGAGAAACCCTGGATCTTCCCCCTCTACAAAGGAACCATTTAAAATAAGTTTTTTTTAATTTGAATTAAAGATAAAGATTCCCCACTTCCACCTGGGGGAAATCTGCTCTTCCCTCTCTGCTCCCACTCTTTATACGTGAACATTCTGAGTGATCTATCTAGGGAAAAAAAATCTCTCAGTTGTCTCTGTCATAGGTTGACCTACTAAGTTCGTTCAAATTGCACCTCACGTTTGCACGCTTCAAATTTGGAAGCCAGGATCTCGGTCTACTTCAGCAAGAGAAGCTCTAATCAACAGAATAACAGAGTTAGAAGGGACCTAGGAGGTCTTCTACTCCAGGGGTCCCCAACCTGCCAGACTGTGGCCCACTCCTCGTGTGCGGCGGCCGTCTTGCAGTTGCCCATGTACCACTTGCAAGGAACTGTCCCCTCTCTTCCCCTGCTGGGCCACCAAGCAAGAAAAATTGGGAGACCGCTGTTCTAGTCCCAACTTCCTCCTCAGACAGGATGTTCCATCGCATGAGCTTGTCACAGTGTTGAATTCCAGTAATACACGGTCACTTCCTTCCAAGGTTCCTGTTCTCACCTAAGGCTTCCCCAAGATCATAAAGCAGACTCCTCGTCCCGATAAAACCCCTTTTATTGAGGTTAAAGGGAATTCCTCTCCAGCAAAGTCCCGGCCAACAGTCTTCCATGAGTTTCACAACTATGGCATTTTATCAGGCTTGGATAATTGCCAGGCCAATAGCTTCCATACGCCATGCTGTAGCAGTCAATGATTGGCAAGAAGTCAGGAACAGATCTTCACCCTCATTAAATGAACTAATTGTCTCCTGCAAACCCCACTCTCCTTTTGTTCCTCTTTATTCCCTATAGGAGGGACCATTCACCATCCACCTGTGGCTTTACTCCCATGTTGACCCTTGTTCCTTAACTGTTCCCTTCTCCTGGCAGATCTGCGCATGTGCACACTGGGAACAGGTTCCAGCTGTTCTTCTTCCCCACTGATCTCCAACTCTGAAGGCAGCTGATAACTGTCAGACAGCCCTAGCCCCATCTCTGTCTCCGACACAGAGCCCTCGTCAGAGCCTTGCCCAGAGTCCAGGACTGGCCCATGTTTCTCCCAACCTCCTCCCTTTCCGAGTCTGCCACCAGCTCCGCTGGCCACTGGCCGGCCACAACCGTTCCTGCTACTTCAAGGCCTTTGAGTCATTTCAACCCCGTAAGCGAGAATGAACTCCAGTAGGGCTGACCCTCTGGTTCCCTTCTCTGCTTTTGGGGAGATCAAGTTGTCAGCTAGGTTTGTCAGGAATCTGTTTGACTTTCCACTAGGCGCAGAGTTTGAGGTCGAGGTAGTTAAGGTCTCCCCATTACTATGGTGTGCTTCCTACATACTGTTGTGGCTCTGAGGTTTGAGCCTGCTTTATTAGAGGACGAAGACTCGGACAATGGGGAAGAGGAGGTTTTGGAAATGCCTTCCTCCCCAGGACCTTCCTCTTCGGCAATGCCTTCCTCCCTGACTGTGCCTCAGGTGTTGGCAGATAACCGGGAGGGAAGACCTGAGGCTAATCAGGAAAAGGAAGAGGGCGTATCAGAGTCTCTGACTGAGAATCGGGCAGAGGAATGCTGGCTTGATGCGAGGCAGCGTCGCAGGCAAAAGTGCGAGCTGCAACGCAGAAAGAAGGGACGAATCAGAGACTGAGCTGAGGGACTGACACGCCCCACAGGGAATAAAAGTGGGTGTGTTCGCTCTGGGAACTTGTTCGGGACAACGTGTGATTTATTCAGAGGAGCTCCGGTGGTGACAGCTTGTGTGATTTATATTCCTGCTTTCTTGTCGGACTTGGCAGAGAGCGTGTGAGAGACTGCCAAGAACTTTATCGGTTCAAGGAATTTAACTCTATAATTACTGGATTTGCCTGCTTGTTTGTATTCAGTTGGAAATTTGGACTTTTCACCTCTTTTGTACAGGTGAGACATAACACATACCATGGGTAATTGACCAGCATTTGTTTCTCCTGTTTCGTCGGCCTGTAGTATCCACCTATGGCAATGTCATTTTTTGTTTCCTTTTATAGTGACCTCAATGCGTTCAGGATCAAGTCGATTAAACCCTGATTTACTGTATTGCTGAAAGGAATTAAACCTTTCTCTTTTCAGCACTGCATCATGAGCTTGTGCGGGAGCAACCATAGTTCCTTGGGGTTGCAACTACTGGTGGATCTCCTTCTCTTGAGAAACAGCGCTTACTGGCTGGTTAGGACGGAGCTTCTGGAAACGGTGGCTGAAATAGATTTTCGGTAAGCAGCCGTACGTTACTTTCCCCACCCCACACTGACAAATTTAAAATCTAATGTTTTAAATTTTAAAATTTAATGTTTAGTGGTGTGATGGCCTAGAGGTGGAGCTCTCACCTAAACAATCAGGAGGCTGTGAGTTTGATCCTAGGTAGAGGCAGCTATTTCTCTCTCTCAGCACAATGAGAATATATCTGCCGAACAAAACTCCGCATTGGCAACAGGAAAGGCATCTGGCCATTAAAACACTCGGCTAGCTCCATTCAGTTGTCTAGACTCCACCCCGCAAGATGACGGTCTAATGTTATGCTTAATCATAACAGTACCTTTATCTCCTTTTGCTGCTAAGGCTAATCCAATTTTTGGAAGAAAGGGACAGCAACCTGCACAGAGGGGATCATTATTACATGGGGGTGAGTAACTTATCCGGTTCGGGCTGAACCAATGTGGGTAGGGTTTGCATGCCTCGTTTCACGGCTTCTCAGAATGACCGAAAATAGTTATGAATGCATTCAAAGGGAGTTTCTCTTCCAGCTTGTTCTCCTTCCTGTAAAGTTTATCTGAGAGTCAGTGTGATGGAATGTAGTCTGGATTACCAGGAGGGAGGGCTGCACCCCAGAGGAGCAAGAGGCAACTCAGTTCAGATAGTGTGCGTGTGATGACCCAGGGTGGGATACAAAATAAACACAGTCACAAAAACAGGTGAAGCCCCTTTTATTCCTTCATTTTGCTTCAAAGCTCCAAATATCTTTGACTGGAGAAACTCCCCCACAAGCAGTTATGAAAAGGAGGAAATGCCGTTTAAGCTAAAAATGCCTATCAATTGTAAAGAGTAAAAACAACACAAACCACACTGAAGCAATTAAGGGAACCAGGTAAGATAAGGGATTGAAGATGTCCACAGATATCGGAACACCCACTGGGAAGGACTCCAAACTCAGAGAGGAACGACAGACTAGAGATATTTCCACGTTTTGTTTCCAGCACTGGCCCATACGCATGTCCGTCCTTTTAACCAGTTCTCACAGCTGCAGCCCATGAAGAGGATCATGGCCCTTTCCTCCCCCGTAGATTCACGTCTCTCCCTTATCCTCTCCTTCCTGCATGCCCTAGGATGGATAGGGGATGGGCCTGGGTCTTCCTCTGACTGCCCAGCCAACCTCTGTCCTTCCCCAGGCTCCTCCACAACCTCCGGAGCTACACTTCCACTCCCTGTCGGCTGTTCCTCCTCTCCCTTGGAGTCAGTCTCCAACAGGGGCATGACAGTATGTGAGAGAAAGAGGGTGAAGTCAGATCCTCCCTAATTGTTCCCAGAATACAGGTAGTCCTTGGCTGAACGACCACGATTGAGCACGATTGAGCCCAACATTTCTATTGTTCAGCATAGTAAGTGGGGGGGGGGGGGGGGGGGGGGGGGGGGGGGGGGGGGGGAGGGGGGGGGGAAAAATTAAAATTTAAAAAAAAAGGAAAAAATATTTAAAAAAAAAAATTTTTAAACATCTGTTAAAGTGAGCTTTGACTCATTTTATGACCTATCTTGCAACATTTGTTAAGTGAATCCCTGCAGTGCATAAGTTAGTAACCCGGTTGTTAAGTGAATCTGGCTTCTCCCTCAGCTTTGCTCATCAGAAGGTCGCAAAAGGGGATCACTGCAACAGTCATAAGTATGAACCAGTTGCTGAGCGTCTGAATGTTGTTCACGTGACCATGGGGAGGCTGCAACGGTCATAAGCATGAAAAGCAATCATAAGTTATTTTTTGTGATGACCCAGAGGCAACTCAGTTCAGATAGTGTGCGTGTGATGACCCAGGGTGGTATACAAAATAAACACAGTTACAAAAAGCAGGTGAAGCCCCTTTTATTCCTTCACTTTCCAAGTTCCAAATATCCTTGACTGGAGACAAAAAAACTCCCACACAAGCAGTTACCAGAAGGAGGAAATGCCGTTTAAATTATAAAGAGTAAAAAACAACACAAACCAGGCAAGATAAGAGCTGGAGGACGTCCACAGAAAACAGAACGCACACTGGGAAGGACGCCAAACCCAGAGAGGAATCATAAACTAGGGATATTTCCATGTTTTGTTTCCAGCACTCGCCCATACGCATGTCCGTCCTCTTATCCAGTTGTCACAGCTGCAGCCCATGAAGAGGATCAAGGCCCTCTCCCCCCCAGTAGACCACGTCTCTCCCTTGTCCTCTCCTCCCTGCGTGCCCTAGGATGGAGAGGGGATGGGCCTGGTTCTTCCTCTGACTGCCCAGCCGGCATCTGCCCTTCCCCAGACTCTTCCACAACTTCCGGAGTCCCACTTCCCTCCCTGTCGGCTGTTCCTCCTCTCCCTCAGAGTCAGTCTCCACCAGGGGCATGACACTTTTTTTCAGGGCTGCTGTGACTTTGAAAAGGTCACTGAGCGAACTGTTGTAAGTCGAGGACTGCCTGTGTACGTTTAATGTTTTAAATAGTCTCTTTACCTCGGCAATATTTTTGCCTGTGGTGAGGAAAAACAAAGAACTGCTTAGAAGAATCTCAGAATGTCCTTCTTGGGTTTTAGCATCCTTTTAAGACGGAACCCAACAATGGACTTCTGTCTGTCTTAGGTAAAGTTAAAGGGTTCCCCTCGCTCATATGTGCTAGTCGTTCCCAACTCTACGGGGTGGTGCTCGTCTCCGTCACAAAGCCGAAGAGCCAGCGCTGTCCGAAGACGTCTCTGTGGTCAAGTGGCCGGCATGACTCAACTCCTTCGAAGGCGCACGGAGCGCTGTTCCCTTCCCACCAAAGTGGCCCCTATTTTTCTACTTGCATTTTTACATACTTTCGAACTGCTAGGTTGGCAGAAGCTGAGACAAGGAACGGGAGCTCCCTCCGTCACACGACGCTAGGGATTCGAACCGCCAAACTGCCGATTTTTCTGATCAACAAGCTCAGAGTCTTAGCCTCTGAGCCACCGGCATCCCTCACTCTGTCTTATTAACGTGTCGTTATTTTGAATATTATTATAGGTGCAGTGTATAAGCCCCTTAAAATAGCTTTTTTCCCCCTCTCACAGCTGTTAAAACTGCAGGATCGGGTTCTAAAGGAAGTGGTCATTTCTCTCCTGGGCGACGAAGACCCCAGAGTGAGGCGTGTGGCCGCAGCTGCTTTAGTAAGGTATTCGTTCAGCGAACCTTAAATTTTTCTGCTGTTGCCCTATTTTGACCAGGCTTATATTTTGCGCAGAAAGGTAGCATATACCCGTGATGGCGAACCTATGGCACGCAAGCCGTCACCCCAGATCAGGTGCACTGCTCATGCGCACCCGCCTCCTGCCAGCCAGATGATTGTTGGGTATCTGCTGTGCATGTGCGAGAGGCGGGGGCGTGCGGGAGGTGTGCATGCATGCACAGAAGCATGGGGTGAATGCGGGGGTTGCGCACGCATGGACTAGGCAGGGTGTCATGCACACATGCATAGGGGCAGGGGGCGTCTCACGCACATTGCATTATGGGTGCAGGCACACGTGCACGCACTTTTGGTACGCGACAAAAAGGTTAGCCGTCCCTGGCATATACTGTCAACCTGGCGCATAATTGGAATTACGCTTTGGGAATAATAATTGTCAACAGTCAGGGGTTTAATACGGAATATGTATCATGGAAAGACGGCAGGTGCATTCCAAATCACATTTATCTCGGAGCTCCCAAAAGTAGAAAATGTCAACTCCTAAAACATTTTGTATACACGCTTTATAGTTGACAACAGAAAGAAGTGGGGGTGGGGGGGGAGAATTTCAAAGAGCAAGCGGCAGTGTGGAATCGAAAGTAAATTCCATTCATATTTTCTTCAAAGACTGATTAGATGACTAAAGCTTCTGCCGTGCAAAAATCTAATTGGGGAGCATGATTGATGATTCTTGGCTATGGACGTGTTTCGTTGGATGATACATCCAGAGGGGTGGGGGGGAAAGCAGGATTAAGGGTGACAGTGAATTACACATCTCAGAGTTGGCTACGCTCAAGTAAATGCCAGATGTAGAATGTTATCTTCAAATATTTTTTAGTTTTGGGAGTGTGGCTCGAGGCTCATGATTTAATTGGAGTAAATGCCGGAATCCTGACAGAAAGTTTATATTCTCATCTGCGGAAAGATTTGGGGTGTTTCGGTGGCAAAAGCGGAATATTGAATGGCAAGAATGGAAGTGGTTGCTTATCACCGTAAAGAAAGGGAAATTAAATGCCTTATAGGTAGCTCTCAACGACCACAACTGAGCCCAACGTTTATGTTGTTAAGTGAGTTTTGCCCCATTTTACAACTTTTCTTGCCACGGTTGTTAAGTAAATCACTGGCTGCCCTGTATCAGGATTCCCATTAACATACCCACAGCAAACAAAACTCTGAGGCAGGCAAATTCCTGAAAGAACAGATTTATTGGATATATGTCATATTGGCACAAGCTGGTGAAAACCGACTCTGAATATTCCTGCGGTTTTCATCTGATTAAAAGTGAACGTTTGTCAAAACAATCAGTCATGTGGTCCAATCAGGATACTGTGCAGTTGCTAGGGGACTCCAGTCCCCTCCTTCCGAGCACCTGCAGGAATGTCCTTGGTTCCCACAAGAAAGTATTTTGTTTTGGCTACAACACTCCAGCTATCTCTGTTCCTTTCCCTCTTCCCTGGTGTGTCAACTCTGTAGACTCAAAATGGCCACAGTCAGACCAGCTTCAGGGTTGACACTCAGTGGTGATCAGCCCGCGGCCCACAGATTGATGTAGATGTTGAATGGGAAAAGCCCCAAACCTGGCAGCACCCTCTGAAGTAGGGGTCGAGGATGGGATTCTCCCTCCCGGTCAACCCCAGGTGGTCTTGGCCCCTGAAGAAGGAAGAGAACCAGCACAATACAGTCCCAGCCACTTCCAGTCCCCTTAGAACTGATCCAGAAGGATGCCATGGTTGGTTATACCAAAGGCCACTGAGAGGTCAAGCAGACCCAGGACACATGTTCAACTCCCATTCCACTCCTACTAGAGATCAACCAGAAGGATGGCCAGTGCCATCTCCCAACATCTCATGTCCAGGCCTGAAGCCAGACTGGAAGGAGATTGTTGTGGCCTGTCAGCTGCCGGCCCCTCCGGCAGCTGGATCAGAGGAGGAGGAGGCGTGGGATAGTCAGGGCCAGCATCAAGGCAACCTGGGAGCTCCGAGGGCGAAGAGGGAATGTAGCTGGTAGAGAGGGAGGGAGGGAGAGAGAGAGTGTGTCTGGGCCGTCCGTCAGCCCTCAGATAAAGAGTCAACAGCCCCCAGTTCTGGAAGTGGCTGATGAAGAAGAGGAGGAACAGCTGGATCCAGTGACTAATGTGTAGAAGGCAGAGGAGAGGAGAGCAATGGAAATCTATGAGCCGGTACTTGGGACAGAAGAGCCACCGCTGCTAGCAAAGCTCCACCCTAGTTCTGGGGATAAAAGGCAGGGGGCGGAGATGAATAGATGTGGCAGACAACTGTTCATCTCCCTGCCGGAGAGACTTGTTTGCCTGCGGTGAGAGAGAAACTTTGCCGGGGCTGCGGCACTCCTAATAACAGAATCATTGATTGATTACAGAGGTTTTATCGCGATTGGGGAGCTGGGTCAGAACAGAGATAATCTGCTTCATTCAGGGCCTGTGTGTGTGACCACCTGCATGTGACCATTTTCTCCACCACGTTTCCACGAAAAGGATGCTTGGACACTGGATGGAACTTGCCCAGGGTGCTCCTGATTTTCTTCTCTTTTTTTCTTTTCTTTTTCCCTCTTAATGAAAAAGGCCCTTCTCGTTTTGTCTCTCTTGGTCTTCCTCACAGGCTGGTTCCAAAGCTGTACTCAAGTTGCGACGCAGGGCAGGCCGATCCGGTCGTAGCTCTGGCCAAGGAGCAAAGCAGCATATACCTGAAGCTTCTGATGCACGAAACCCCGCCCGCTTCCCAGTTTGCAGTGAGCACCATCACCAGGTAGGGCTGCATTTAGCAGGCAATAATAAAAAAAAACGCCTAGGGCAGTGGGGGCTAACCTTTTTGGGCTCCTGTGCCAAAAATTGTGCGCACGCTTGTATGCTGGCACTCATGTGCCAGCACCCAGAAGGCATGCACGCCTCCACCCCCGCTGCCCCCTTATCTGCACTGCGCCGCACAGCTGATTTTTGTCTGGTTTGAGGCCTTCTTTGACCTCCCAAAGGCTTGAGGAAGGCTTCTGCAGGCTTTGCAGGCCGAAAACTAGGCCCGTTATGTCACTTCCGTTATTTTCGGAAAAACAGGAAGTGACAAAACAGGGCTACTTTTCGGCCTGCAAAGCCTGCAGAAGCCTTCCTCAAGCCTTTGGAACGCCGAAAAACCTCAAAGCGGCCAAAAATCAGCTGTGAGGCGCGCACATGCCCAGTGAGGTAAGTTTGCCTGCAGTTAGAGTGCTGGCACCAATGGCTCTGCATGCCACCTGTGGCACACGTGCCATAGGTTCACCATCATGGGCTTAGGAGCATTTGAAATGTGGATTTACAGGTGGCCGTTAAGTAGAAGTTGGGTGGATGAAATCAGAAAGGAGGGGATAAGCCACCTGAGGAAGCCATTGAAACCATAAAAAAAAGAGCAAAAGGTAAAATATTTCGGACACGCAATGCGACACCCGGAAAAATACGGCCTAATTCACTTCATCCTTCACTCTTGGAGTAGGATAAAGCCTTCAGTAGAAGGGACACGTAACCCTCAGTTAACTATTCACATTTGGTACGAAAAGTTCAATGAGATGCGTTGGTGTTGTTCTAGAACGTACAGAGGATACAATCTGGTGCCAAGCCCGGCCGACATGACGGTGGAGAACAACCTTTCCAGAGTCATCTCGGCCGTGTCCCACGCGCTGACGACTTCGCCCTCCAGATCTCTGACGGTGAGTTTTGATTGCGGGGGCCCGTGATGTCAATGCAGGTTGTCCTTCACTTATAGCAACTCGTTTAGTGGTCATTCGAAGTGTGGACGTCCCTGAAAAGGGGTGACTCATGGTGGTTTTTCACACACTCTGTGGTCGCATGATCCAAATTCAGACGCTCAGCAACCAACTCGTGTTTATGATGGTCGCAGCATCCCCCCTCCCCCGGGTCACGCGATCCCCTTTTGCGACCTTCGGACCAGCAAAGTCAACGGGGAAGCCAGATTCACTTAACGACTGTGTAACTCATTTAACAATTGCAGGGATTTGCTTAACAACAAACATACATATACATATGTGTATGCATGTGTATATGTGTGTGTGTGTGCGTATATATATATATATATATATATGTATATATATGTATATATATATATGCACATCATACACACATATACACAAACACACAAACATTAATGTGTGTGCATATATACACAAACACACATACATACATACACACACACATACATACACACAAACACACACATATGTGTGTGTGAGTGTGCATGTGCATGTAAAAGGGGAGGAGAATTTATTGCATTTTCTGTTGTTTTTTCAGTACCCAGCCAGGGTATTGTCATCCCAAATTAACAACAAACTAATCTCTACATGTTAAATGTTACATTTATTTGGTCCATTTTTCCTCTTTTTCTTTTCTTTTGTAGTTCACAACCTCTGTCCATAATTGAGCCCAACATTTATGTTGTTAAGCGAGACATTTGCAAAATCAACGGGGGAAGCCGTGTTCACAACCATTGTCGCTTCCCTTGACGACTGCGGTGGTTCGCTTAACAAATGTGGGAAGAAGAAAGCTTGTAAAATGGAGGCGGAGCTCACTTGTCTCGCTCAGCGACAGAAATTTTGAGCTCAAATTATGGTCATAAGTCAAGGAGCTACCTCTATTTCCCCAGTTGGAGTGTTTTTGTTTTTTTTTAGCATTGCGCTCCTTTCTCGCATCTTAACTGCGCCATTTCTCTGTTGGAACTTGCTGCCACATTTCCCTCTGTTCCTGATCGTAATATTTCCCCTCCCCCAGTTTGGCTGCTGCGAAGCATTGTGTCTTTTGTCCTCATCCTTTCCGGTTTGCACCTGGAATGTGGGATGGCACTGCGGGTAAGTTGCAACTCATTCCCCCTTGGCTTACTGGGAAGGGAGTCCGGAGGAGGGAGGTCTCCAACCATGGCAACTTGTAAGAGTTGCAGACTTACAACTCACTTGCTGGCTGGGCAGTTCTGGAACTGATCTGCAGAACGTTTTTATGACCTGCTGGCTTTGGTCCCTTACCACAGTTATACCCAGTCCGATGAATTATTCTGTCCCCAGGGATGGTGTGTCCCATAAGAACAATTTTTTTGGGGGGAAGACACAAGTGGGCTGGCCCACATACAGTCTTGCCTAATCCAAAACCTCACACCAACAGGATGGCGAGGATACGCCTTGGTTGTGGGATGAATGTTCGTCGTCCCAAATTAACAACAAAGTAATCTCTACTAGGTGGTTTTTCCAAGAGGCCACTGGACATTCTGGTTTTTCTTTGATGATGTTTTGCTTCTCCTCCAAGAAGCTTCTTTGGCTCGGAATGGGATAGTGGGGAATGGAAGGATTTATACTCCTTGCAGATAGCTGGTCATTTGCATCCTTTTTAGAGGGTCGTTGAGGCCGCTTGGAGGTTTATATCTGTGTCCCCAGGGTCTCCTGAGTGGTGCAAATGGGGGTAGAGCCTTCTTGGAACTGCTGAAAAGATCTGTGTTGTAGACTGGAGATGGATGATGTCGTATGCCTCTTCCTCTGTTGAGAGCGGGCTGTTGAATTTTGACATCGATAAACCTCCAGGTGGTCTCAACGAGACTCTAAAAAGGATGCAAATGACCAGCTGTCTGCAAGGAGTATAAATCCTTCCATTCCCCTCCATCCAGTCAGCGTGGAAGAAGCTTCTTCAGGATGAGAAGTGAAATGTCTTCAAAGAAAAAACAAGGAAGTCCAGTTGCCTCTTGGAAAAATAAAACACCTTTGGGGGAACAGCCCTGACCTGGATGATGGAAAATCTCCATGGACACTCCACTTGCTTGCATTGGCTCTGCACCAGCTGTTCTGACCAAGTCTTCCCGAGACCGTAATTAAGCACATGCTTAGTTAAAACAACTCTTTGTTTTATTGCAACGCTGGGAATTATGTGCAATCCCAGCCAGTAATGAGTCCCAAACAGTTCCTTGAGATAAGCACCCACCTTTCTCTCCTTTGAATTGCTGCCAACAACTAAAGTGCCAAATGAATTATAAAAAAAAAACCAACCGAAGTACAAAGTCCACACAGAGCTTCAAGGATGAATCCAAACAGATTGAATGATTTTGCTTCCTGCAAAGGTTTCATCACCTTTGCCTGACTTTTTATCCCTTATGAGAGGGGCAATCACTTCCCAGCCTTACTCCCGAGTTGCCCCTTTTGTCTCAGCTGCTCTCGCCTTCTGGCAGCTCTGTGCATATGCACACTGGGAACAGGTTCCCCTTGTTCCTCTGCCTCGCTGCTGCCAGACTCTGGAGGCTCCTAAGTCAGCACCCCATTCCCAGATGGTCCTGGCCCCATCTCTGCATCGGACGCAGGACCCTCATCCTGAGTCCTCCCCAGACTCCCAGACTGGTCCCCGTTCTTCCCCACTGTCTGATTCCACTGCCGTCCGTGCAAGCTGCCGGCGAACCACAACACTTTGGCATTTATTCCTCCTGCGGTGGAAACTGACGATTTCAAATTGGCATTCCAGTTTTTCTCACCTGGGAGGCGTGGAAGAGTCTCAGGAGAAGAGCGCAATGGGGATGGTTGGCTTGCTGCTGTCTTTCCTTTCCTCTATTTCCTTCCCTCTGGATCTCTCTGCCCACCAAGACGCCTTAATCCTGGCTGGGAATTTGCTGGCAGGTAAGAAAAATATTTTTAATCTTCCCTCGCAGGTTTTTAAAACACCGACAAGCATTATTTGTCTATGAATGGTTGCGGTCTCAAGAAAAGAACCATGTTACAATCCAGCAAGACGGATACAAATTCTGATTGGGAATAGACTTTTTGGGATACAGGTAGTCCTCAAATCAATCAGAATAAGAGTTGGAAGGGACCTTGGAGGTCTTCTAGTCCAGTGGTCGCCAACCAGTGGGCCAGGGACCACTGGTGGTCCACGAGAAAATTTTGGTGGTCCGCAGAGAAATGTCCCCCCCAAAGCAATTAATCCAGGCTGCGCGGGAACACAAGGCTTGCGTCGCTTGCATTGCAAACAACACGAGGTAGTGAGGGGAGGGGGGAAAGGGTGGAGGTTGGGAACTTGCCCCATGTGGCCCACGCGCCTGGCCTGGCCACTGGGCTGCTTCTTTCCGCTTCTGCTTTTGGCTGCACGCAAGGAAAGCAGCAAAAGTCTTTCTTTCTCTCCCCCAAACTCCACTAGAAATGAGTCTTTGGGACCCTGCAAGGCATCCTCCTCCAAGAGGCTGTGCCAGCAAAGACCCATTTCTGGCGGAGTTTGGGGGAGAGAAAGAAAGACTTCAGCTGCTTCTGCTGCTTTCCTTGCATGAACCCAAAAGTCTCTCTCTCTCCCTCTCCCTTTCTCCTCTCTCTCCCCCCGAGAACGGAGCTGGAGACAGTATCCTGCGATCCCAAATAAAGAAAAATCGATCGGTTGGAAAATGGGATGGGGAATTTTCCTGCAGACTTTTTTGGGGATTTTCCCAGGATCTCTGCTCCGCGGGATTTAAAATTATGAGTTTGATGGGCCCTGAGGTCTAAAAGTGATGGCACTCCCACAACTTCTGAAGGCAACTTCTATCCCATGGGTTGATTGTTCTCACTGTCAGAAAGTTTCTCCTTATTTCCAGGTTGAATCTCTCCTTGGTTAGTTTCCATCCATTATTCCTTGTCTGGCCTTCGGGTGCTTTAGAAGGGAAGAGAAAAGGGGGGATAAAAGAAAAAAAAAGGCATTGACTTCCGACTCCTTCGATGCAGTAATATAAGACGTTAACATCTAACCTCAGCTTTTTATTTTGACATCATAATAAAAAAAAACTATTATTTTATAATCGTATAAACTCAGCTTTTTTACTCTTTTAATATCAACTGAAACACTTTAGGGTTTCCTGCTTAAGCAGGGGGTTGGACTAGAACACCTCGAAGGTCCCTTCCAACTCTGTGATTTCTATTCCAGCCATTTCTATAAACAAGAAATCTACCTAACTGTCGCTAAAATCCCAAATCAAAGTTTATTTATTCGGGTTTTTAAGTGCCTATCGTGCTTTCAGCCACTGCCTCCAAATCTTTGCAAAACCCTTGGACGCAAAACGAGGATGAAGCCAGCGTTCCTACCACTAAGCAAGAGGAATCGTGGGCAGCCCTGGCTGATCGGACGCTTGCCCTGTTAGTCGATCACCTCTTTTCTCATTTGCTGAAGATCATTAACATCTGTTCCCACATACTGGATGATGTCGTTCCTGGCCCGACACTAAAGGTACGTTCCTTGCCTGTCAGTGACATTGCTGGCTTATTTTTGTCGGAGTTTGTAGCGATCCAGCCAGTACACAAGGAAATCATTCAACAGGATTCATTATAACAGAAGAAACATCTTTATATACAATAACACAAAATATGATGCATGTATACAATAACCATGCAGCTCTTGCAAAGTTTGTAGTTCATGAATTCTTATACACTGACAATTTTTAAGCAAGGGGAAAGGAAGGAAGGAGGCAAGGAGGGAAAGGGAAGGAGGGGAGGGAAAAAAGGAAGGAAAGGGGAGGGAGAGAGGAAGGGGGAAAGGAAACGGGGAGGGAGGGAAGGAATGGGGAAAGGAAGGAAGGAGGGAGCGAAAGGGGAGGGAGGGAGGGAAGGGGGAAAGGAAGGAAGGCTAGCAGAATTACAGAATAACAAGAGTTGGAAGGGACCTTGGAGGTCTTCTAGTCCAGCCCCCTGCTCAAGGAGGAGACTATGCAATTTCAGACAGGAGGCTGTCCCGTCTCTTCTTACAAAACCTCCAGTGATGGAAGCACCTACATTACAACTTCCAGACTTTGTCCTTGCCCAAAGCTGATTATCTCGAAAGCAGTGAGGATGAGGATGATTTTTTAAAATTTTCTTGTTTTCCAGGCAACGTTACCGTCTCTCACCAACCCACCTTCGCTGAGTCCAATCCGGCGCAAAGCGAAAGAAAAAGAAGTTGCAGAGCAAACCATGGTAGCCATAAGCCCTAAAAAGACGAGTGAAAACAGCCCAGGTAAGGAGAACGACGGGACAAAATCGAATTGATTAAAAGAAGAAGAAGAAATTGACTATTAATAGAAGGCTCTTCAGAACCATTCCTTTTTAAGAGTTAAAATTGGTTTGCCAATTGCACCGGGGCAGATAGGACAGCACTCCAGAAGGTTAATGTCATTACCCAGAAGATCATGGGTTGCCCTCTCCCCTCTTGGGAAGAGCTTTATAGCTCCCGCTGCCTCAAGAAAGTTCAAAACATTCCCAAAGGTCCATCTCATCCTGGGAACCCTTTTTTTGAACTATTGCCATCTGGCAGACGGTACAGGATAATTAAAACAAGGACAAATAAGGCGAAAAACAGTCTATCCCAGGGCAGCTATCAATCCAGCTAACACCAACATGGCCACTTCTAATAAATCTTTTTTTTTTCCTCTGAGAGATGTGGCTAGAGACTTATGATTTGAATGGGGGTGGAGTTGTTGGAGCCCTGACAGCTATTACTAAAATTGCAGATGATACGCAGTGGTGGGACTCATCTCCCGGGGGTGGGGGAAGGGGAAGTCTGCCTACCGAGATGAGGTGGACCAACGGTTGCTTTCGTGGTGCGGAGAAAATAACTTGGTCCTCAACACCAATAAGACCAAGGAGCTTATAGTGGACTATATAGAAGGAACAGATCAGACCTCCAGCCCTTGCTTATCAATGGAGACCGAGTGGAGCAAGTGGCCAGTTTTAAGTTTCTGGGTGTTACCCTAAAAGACGATCTGACCTGGGGTGCTCACGTTGCAGCCCTGGTCAAAAGGGCCCAGCAGAGATTATATACTACTTGAGACTTTTCAGGAAACAACAACTGAATGAAAAACTGCTGGTGACCTTCTACCGCTGCACCATAGAGAGTATCTTAACTTATTGAACCTCTGTAGGGTTTGCCAATTGCACAGGGGCAGATAGGACGGCATTCCAGAGGGTGAACGCCACTGCCCAGAGGATCATGGGTTGCCGTCTCCCCTCTTATAGCTCCCATTGCCTTAAGAAAGTTCAAAAGGAACCCCCCCCCCTTTTTTTTTTAAACTATTACCATCTGGCAGACGGTACAGGAGAATAAAAACAAGGACAAATAGGCTGAAAAACAGCTTCTATCCCAGGGCAGGAACTCTTGAATTCCACCATATAGTACACTTAAGATGGTATTTAATTTCGTTGGTATGATGTGCAATGACAATAAAGTAAATTAAACTAAAATGCTTGGCTTTAGAAGAGCAAAAGAACCATAAAATTTAAAAATGACCCTTTGGGAAGAGTGATTTGGCCCTCTTCCCCTTTTCTAAGGCCGTACAGGTGCTTGGCCTGAAGTGGGCAAAAAACAACAACAACCACAGCCCTAGGATGAGTTGGATTCGGACTTACGATTCACTTAATGAATGGTGGCTCACTTAATGACTTTTAAAAAGCCCAAGATTCGCCTAATGTCGCGGGGTTGCTGATTTGACAACTGCAGTGATTCACTTTTAACGACGGTGGCCAGGGAGGCGGTAAAATAGGTGGCCAATGTCTCGCTTCGCAAATAACTCGCTTAGCAGCATAAATTGGGAGGGCTCCAGTCATAAGTCAAGGACTACCTGGATAGAGAAGCTCTCGGGGGCTTAACGTTGTTAAAAGAATTTTCTCCTCTCTCTGCTTTTGATTCATAAGCTCCCAGGCCAAGTGACACTTCGAGCTCCGCTCCCCCGAGTAAATCCTCCTCCACGCTGGGCAACTTCTATCACCTCCCGTCATATCTCAAGCTCTACGACGTCCTGAAGGCGACCTATGCCAACTATAAGGTATTTGTACCGAACTGCGTTTCCTGAGCAATCCGTGCCGCCCGTTAACCAATTCTGGAGACCTTCCTGGCTTGTTGACCCGTGGTTCTGGTTCTTTTTACGTTTTGAAAAATCTGGAGCCAACTCTCTGCCCTGCCCCTACAGTCAAGCAAGTAAATCGTTTTAAAGTTTGTGAGCCTTTTCCTTTTGCCACTTGGAAGAAACCTGCCTTGTTACTGTGCTTCCCTGAAAATAAGACCCTGTCTTGTTTGTTATTTTTATTTTTTTGGTTTTTTTTTGCCACCAAAAAAGCCACCAGGTCTTATTTTCGTGGGATGTCCTCCACTGACTAACCTCACTTGTGCCGTTGCCCCTGGTCTCCTTTTCACTCTAAGAGGCCTTCAGGAACTCCTCCTTCTGCGGCCGGCGAGGCTTCCCTGAAGGCCTCTGCAGCTGATAACGGAGCTTTGTTATCCAGAGCTTTGTTATCTGCCACAGATCCAGAGCTTTGTTATCTGCTACAGATCCAGAGCTTTGTTATCTGCTACAGAGGCCTTCAGGAAACCTTGGCCGGCTGCAGAAGAAATGGGCTGGCAAGGCAGGTGTCAGGGTGTGCAAGGCCTGGCTACAACTGTCCAAAGGTAAGTAGTAGGGCGGTTCCACTCCTCCATCCCAACCACAGCTTAATTTTTACCTGCGCACTCTGGAGTGGGTGGGGTCTTAATTAGGGCTTATTTTGGGGGGTAGAGCTTATATTGATTGCTTATTGCTCCCTATGACTATCATTAAGTGTTGTACCTGATGATTCTGGACTCTTGATGAATGTATCTTATCTTGTATGTATGCTGAGAGCTTATGCACCAAGACAAATTCCTTGTGTGTCCAATCACACTTGGCCAATAAAGAATTCTATTCGATTCTATTCGACTTGACTCGACTCTATTCTACATTGGGCGCAAAACCCTTCCTGTGCCTATTTCCTGAGCGGCCACAAAACTAGCATATATAGTTTAACTAAATGTTCTGTTTTCTTCTGAAACTTTCCTTTTCTTGGATTTATCCATGGGTTGGCCTACCACGAGTCGAAAAGCTCAATAAATCGTGTGCTGGCGGGTGTCACACACATTGACGGTTGTGACGCATATTTTGAGCAACGGAGCCGCAGCAGAGGCGTGAAAGAGCCACATGCAGCTCCAGAGCTGTGGGTTGCTGACCCCCTGTCCTTCTTGTTGTATCTTATGATTAATGATTGTAACTATGGTAATATCACTTCGTTGTTTGTATGTACGCTGAGAGCTTCTGCACCGGAGGATTAAAATCCTTGCGTCTCCAATCACCCTTGGCCAACAAAAGAACTTTCTTTCTTTCTTTCTTTATTTGGTAAGGTTACACTCGATCTCCAAAACGTCAATGAAAAGTTTGGTGCCTTCCTGAGGTCAGCTTTGGACGTTCTGTCTCAGATCTTAGAACTGGCAACTCTACAAGACATTGGAAAGGTGGGTTCATGCTGGATTACGGTGTTTTTAAATGTCTCTTAAGCTGGATCAATTAGAGGAACATATGAAAGCATAATTTAATGTTAACCAGCTGGATACCCATGCTTCGCTACAAAGCTATGTGGTCGGGCTTAGTTTTGGGGGAAGAAAATAGGGGGGGGGGGGAATTCTGCCTCTGCCTATCAGCATCCATCAGTATTCCTCTGGCTAGCATCCTGTCAGTGTGTGAGTTGAGGGCTGTTTGGAAACTGAAATGGTATTTGCTGTGTGAGCAAGGAGACAGCAAGGAGCCTGGGCGTGGCTTAGCTCACCTGTTCTGTACTAAAGCTGCTTGCTGCTGTGAGAATAAAACTGAAACTTAAACTCCTCTCTGCTTGTGTTTTGCCTTTGGAAGAGATTTCTTTTCAGGTGGGGAGGGGGAGTAGAACTCCTTAGCATCACAGTTAATAATAATCATATAGGAAATACTCTAAATGCTCTGATGGCCATTTGGAAGAATCCTTTCTTAGTGAGCCCCTAGAAGCCAAGAGGAACACGTGTGCCAAATTTCAAGTTTGTAGGCTTTACGGTTCTGGAGATTTTGTAATGATGCCTGAGGGGGTCTTTCGCTTTTATATAGATAGATTAATAATTAACCCAGTTTAGAGCTTTGAATTCACCTCACAGGGTTGCAGCAGTGGGAAAAATAGGACATGCCTAGAAGTGTCCTCCTTCAAGAAACTTCCCGTACTTTACTATTCGTTTTGTTCTGCAGCCTGCTCTCAGTGCTGTCTGTCCAAACACCTAATTCTGTCTTTCTGTTTTCAGTACGTGGAAGAAATTCTCTGTTACCTGAAATCCTGTTTCAACAAAGAGCCAGTCATGGCAACTGTGTGTGTTCAGCAGGTAACGATATTTAAAACACGTGTGGGTGCGCCTTTCTCAGGGAAGTGTTCTCCCTTGAGTCAGCTCCTCCTCCATCTCTTTTTCTCCTCCTCCTCCTCCATATCTTCTTCCTCCTCCTCCTCCTCTTCCTCCTCCTCCTCCTCCTCCTCCTCCTCCTCCTCCTCCTCCTCCTCCTCCTCCTCTCTCTCTCTCTCTCTCTCTCTCTCTCTCTCTCTCTTTTCACAAAGCTGCTTCTTCCCTCCCTTTCCCCAGTTACTCAAGACCTTGTTCGGCACCAACCTGGCCTCGCAGTTTGACAGCTGGTCTTCCAACTCCTGCCGAGCTCAGGGCAAATGCCAGCGCTTGGGCTCCTCCAGTTTGCGCCCAGGCCTTTACCACTGCTGCTTCATGGCTCCGTACACGCAGTTCACCCAGGCCCTGGCCGATGCCAGTTTGCGGAATATGATGCAGGCCGAGCAGGAACGCGACACCTCGGGGTGAGAAGAGACACTTCCTTCCAGAACCGGCCGCTTGCTTTGCCATCGTGCTTAGAGTGGTTGAGACGCAGGTGGTCCTCGATTTGCGACAGTTCGCTTAGTGTGTTAACTCATAAAACATTGCTATGCCTGTTTTTAGTAATTGTCTTGAAAGCGGAAGTACATTCCAACTCTTCTCTTTAAAAGATACTAAAATACTAAATACCTAAAATACCAGAGCCTGATCCAGTTAAATTTTAATGTATGCAAAAAGCAGTTGCCAAATAATTCTCTATTTTGAAAGGAAAAGGAGCCCTTTTCAGGGAAGCAAAAATTAAAAATTGCAAAGTCTCTTCACTGCCCTAGACTTTTAAGATGTTGGGATTATAAAGGTTTTATGGCTGTTTCTATGCCAAGAGTTTTAAGATTCCTAGAGCAGTGGTGGTATTCTACCAATTCAGCCCAGTTCGGCCGAACCGGTAGTAAAAAAATTTTTGAATCCCACCAGTGACCTAGAGATGTTTTGGGGAAGGCGGCGTACAAATGCTACTTTATTTTTACATTCATCTTAAAAGCATATCTTAAGTTGCATTAAGTTGCTGGGCCTGTTGCATTTATTCATTTAATCTGTTTCTGAGGATTGTAAGATTCGTTGATAACACACTAAACGAAATGAAATGGAAAAAAAATGGCAGGGATTATTAACCTAGCCAGGGTGAGGCTTTTTTCAGGGATGTGCTCAGAATGGGGAAAACCAAGGGAGACATCAGTTAGGAAATAGGCAGTACAAATAAATAATAAATAAAAACAGACATAGCCCAAAATTGCTTTACAAGCCCAAGCTTGTCTCACACCTGGCAGGAGCTGCTTCTGTTAGCTCAGTTCCCGTTAAATTGCTTTTGTTGTGTGAATCATGGACGCTTAATCCTAACCCTGTATTCATGTTTGCTTTCATAGCTGGTTTGACATATTGCAAAAAGTTTCCGCGCAGCTGAAAACTGGTACCACGAATATGGCCAAGCACCGTGCTGACAAGGTACAAACCCAAAGCACATGTTGCTTGCTGTGTGTGTGTGTGGTTTTTTTTTAAGATAACTGTAAGAGAAATACGTCAAATATTTATCTGGGGCAGGGTATATTTTCTTTAAAAGTAGGCCAGGGGTCTCCAAACCCAGCAGTTTTAAGACTTGTGGACTGTGATGACCCAGGTGGGATACAAAACAAACCCAGTCACAAAAAAACAGGTGAAGCCCCTTTTATTCCTTCACTTTGCTTCCAAGCTCCGAATATCTTTGACGGAAGACAAAAACACTCCCACACAAACAGTTACACAAAGAAGGAAAAAAGCAACACAAACCAGGCAAGATAAGGGCTGGAGGATGTCCACAGATAACTACACACTGGGAAAGACCACCAAACTCAGAGAGGAACTATAAACTAGAGATATTTCCATGCTTTGTTTCCAGCGTTTGCCAGTACGCAGGTCCAAACTCTTATTCCGTTGTCACAGCTGCAGCCCATGAAGAGGATTAAGGCCCTCTTCTCCAGAGGAGACCACCTCTCTCCTTTATCCTCTCCTGCGTGCCCTAGGATGGAGAGGGGATGGGCCTGGGTCCTCCTCTGACTGTCCAGCCGGCTTCTGCCCTTCCCCAGCCTTCTCCACAATCTCCAGAGCCACGCTTCCACGCCCAGTCGGCTGTTCCTCGTCTCCCTCAGAGTCAGTCTCCACCAGGGGCATGACATGGACTTCAACTCCCAGAATTCCCCAGCCAGCTATAATGGTTAAACTGCCTGGGGAATTCTGGGGCAGGGGAGTTGAAATCCACGAGTCTTAACAGCTACCAGGTTTGAAGTCCCCCTGGTCTAGAATCTTGAAATAAATTATTGTGAATCTCACCACTAAATATTGTCCATGCAACTGAGGGTAGAATTCCTCTATCTTTCTCTGGGCATCTCCCATTTTCCACCTCAAAGGGGTTTCCTCCAATCTAAGCTACCTAGAACTAAGGAGAAATTGCCTGACGGTTAGAATAGTTAAATGAATGGAACGACTTGCCTTCAGACATTGTGAATGCTCCAAGACTGGAAGTTTTTAAGAAGAGATTGGACAGCCATCTGTCTGAAATGGTTTAGGGTTTCCTGCCTGAGCAGGGGGTTGGACTAGAGGACCTCCAAGGTCCCCCCCACCTCTATTATTCTGTTAATATCTGGCAAAACTACAAGATCTTGCAGGTAATTTTTTGTCTTCTGGACTACCTGTGGAAGAAGTCTAAATCGGTGGTGGGATTCAATTTTTTTTAGTACTGGTTCTGTGGGCATGGCTTGGTGGGTGTGGCTTGGTGGGTGTGGCAGGGGAAGGTTACTACAAAGTCCCCATCCCCTCCCCACCCCACTAACCTGCTTTCCAGCTCCGTTCTCCTGTGCAGAGCAACCAAAGGTGACCCAGCCGATCAGCTGGGACTCAATGGGAGGCAGAGAATAGATGGGAGCAGGGCCAGTCAGAGGGGGTACTCAAAATTTCCACTAATGGTTCTCCAGAACCGGTCCAAACCAGCTGAATACTACCTCTGATCTAAATAAGAAAGGTGCCACTTTAAAAAACAAGGTGTGTCATGCCCCTGTTGGAGACTGACTCCGAGGAAGAGGAGGAACAGCTGACAGGGAGTGGAAGTGTGGCTCCGGAGGTTGTGGAGGAAGCTGGAGAAGGGCACAGGGCGGCTGGGCAGTCAGAGGAAGACCCAGGCCCATGCCCTCTCCAGCCAAGGGCATGCAGGGAGGAGAGGATAAGGGAGAAACATGAATGGCGTGCTCTATGGGGGAGGAAGGGGCCCTGATCCCCTTCATGGGATGCAGCTGTGAGGACTGTTTATAAGGACAAACTGCGCATGGCCCAGTGTTTTATCCTTGTCGGAGCTTATCTGTGTTTTGGCTTCCTCCCAACTGGGGTGGCTGCGTTATCTGGCAGAAGTCCACAATTAATCATCTGTGCCTGCCGTAGTAATTCCTTCAGTGTGGTTTGCGTTTGGTTTTTTTATTTCGAATTAACTTTACTTTGAGTTTGGACTGCATTTACTCCCTCCGTAGACTGTTTTCTTTAAGAGTTTGATTTCCAGCTGAGAATAATTGGACATTGGGGCCAAGTTGGAGGCATTAAAGGAACTTTATTCTATCTTTGTGACTTGGTTGTTTTTGTGTCACGCCCCGGGTCATCACAGGGTGGCCCCCACAGAGCTTCCCATGAGTCTGTTAGATCTTGCTGCTGTTACAGTGGTGGGCTGATCCTCTGGGGGCTTTGAAGACGGGAGGCCAATTCTTTCCTGCTTTTCTTTTTGCCCTTAGTCCCACTGCTCTTCTCTTTCTCCTTTTAAGAATATCATCCACAATCACATCCGTCTATTTGAACCTCTGGTCATCAAAGCGCTGAAGCAATACACCACCACCACCTCTGTCCAACTGCAGAGACAAGTCTTGGACCTTCTCGCACAGCTGGTCCAGCTGCGGGTCAACTATTGTCTTCTGGACTCTGACCAAGTGAGTATTCGGACTCTTGTTGCTGCAGCACAAGAGTGCAGCTGGTCTTCTTCTGCAGCCAGTCCCCCCCCCTCCTTCCGTGCTCTGGATCAGGGATCACCAACCTTTTGGACCTCAGGGACCACCAAACTCATAATTTTAAATCCCATGGACCAAAGACCCCAGGAAGATCCCCCAAAACTGTCTGCAGGAAAATTCCCCACCCCGTTTTCCTACCGATTGATCGTTCTTTATTTGGGATCGCAGGATACCGTCTCCAGCTCCGTTCTTAGTGGGAGAGAGAGAGAAAGAGAGAGACTTTTGGCTTCATGCAAGGAAAGCCGCAGAAGCTGCAGAAGTCTTTCTTTCTCTCCCCCAAACTCCTCCAGAAATGAGTCTTTGCCAGCGCAGCCTGTTGGAGTAGGAGGCCTTGCAAGGTCCCAAAGACTCATTTCTGGTGGAGTTTGGGGGAGAGAAAGAAAGACTTTGGCTGATTTCCTTGCGTGCAGCCAAAAGCAGAAGAAGAAAGAAGTGGAAAGAAGCAGCCCGGTGGCCAGGCCAGGTGCGTGGGGCGCATGGGGAAAGTTCTCCCTCCTCACTCCATCATGTTGTTCACAATGCAAGCAGCGCAAGCCTTGTGTTCCCGTGGGCCATGTGGGGGTGGCACAGCCTTATGTTCCTGCGCAGCCTGGATTAATTGCTTTGGGGGATGCTTTGGGGGTAGCATTTCTCTGCGGACCACCAAAATTTTCTTGCGGACCACCAGTGGTCCCCAACCACTGCTCTGGATCACAGCCTATTGTGGGAGAAAAAAACCCAGCCAAAATCAAAGGGCGGCATTAAAAAAGGAAGCAGCCTAGAATTGCTACGTAGTCATAAGTGAACTAAATTAGTGAAACCGAATCATCGTGTGGGGTTTGGTCCTTCAGCGCATGGAAACTCAAGGAAAGGTGTGGTCACCTGGAGGCAAGCTGCAACATCTCAAGCCATTCCACAACCCTAGTCCACGGACTCCTCGACTTAACAACAGTTCATTTAGCGACCACTAAAAATTACGATGGCACCGGAAAACAATCGCTGACGTCCGTTTTTCAGACTACTTTGTAGTTTGTAACTTTGTAGTTTTTCACACCGTTGCAGCGTCTCGTGTGGTCACGTGATCAAAATTCAGACGCTTGGCCACTGCCTCGTGTTTATGATGGCTGCACTGTCCCCGGGATCACATAATCCCCTTTCGCTTCCTGCCTCCCATCCCCCAACCTACCTATTTAAAGCTTGAGTAACAGAGTTGATTGAAACGATATACTGTATCAATGTACTATGGAGGTGCCAAAAAAATTCAAACTGGCTTATTCGCTTAACAACTGCAAAAAAAGGTCTAAAGACTAACCTAATAGGTAGATCAAATCACAGTTGCCAAGTTCTGTTCTGTTTTGTTCCCTGTTCTATTCTATTCTATGTTCTATATTTTCTATTCTATTCCCTTTATTCTATTCTTGTTCCTCCTTCTATTCTATTCTATTCTATTCTATTCTATTCTATTCTATTCTATTCTATTCTATTCTATTCTATTCTATTCTATTCTAATTTCTATTCTATTCTATTCTCTTTTATTCCCTCTCTATTCTATTCTGTTCTATTTGATTTGACACTATTCCAATTCCTATTCCATTCCATATTTCTTTTCCTTTTCCTTTCCTTTCCTTTCCTTTCCTTTCCTTTCCTTTCCTTTTCCTTTCCTTTTCCTTTCCTTTTCCTTTTCCTTTCCTTTCCCTTTCCATTCCTTCCTTTCCTTTCCTTTCCTTTCCTTTCCTTTCCTTTCCTTTCCTTTTTCCTTTCCTTTCCTTTCCTGTCCTGTCCTGTCCTGTCCTGTCCTGTCCTGTCCTGTCCTCCCTTCCCTTCCCTTTGCTATTTGATTTGACTCTATCCCAATTCCCATTCCATTCCATATTTTCTATTCTATTCTATTCTATTCTATTCTATTCTATTCTATTCCATTCCATATTTCCTTTCCTTCCCTCCTCCCTTTTCTTCCCTTCCCTCCCCACCTTCTTCCTTTCCCTCCCTTTCTTCTTCCTTCCCTCCCCTCCTTTTCTTCTTCCTTTCCTCTCTTCTCCTTTCCTTCCTATCCTATCCTATTCTTTCTCTTTCCCAATGGAAGGAAATTTGTGCAAGCAGAAATATTTTTCTCTTCAAGATCTCAAACCTAAGAGGGTTTGTCTCCATCCTTATCCAAACAAGACATTTGACAATTGAAGTCCTGTTCAGTTTCTTTTTGTGCTTTGTTTTCTTTGACATAAGTATAAGTGGCAGTTATGAAACACCCAGTTAAGAGCTGTTTATTCTTCCCATCGGATGTCACGGTCTGTTTTATTCCAATTTTATATGGAGATAATATAAGAATGTACCCACTGATGTTTGCCGAAATTAATCCAGGTGTTTCTTTTGGCTTCCAGGTATTTATTGGATTTGTGCTAAAGCAGTTTGAATACATTGAAGTCGGCCAATTCAGGTACAAGTTCCAGCATAGGCATGTTTCCTTATATATATTTATGCAAAATGGAGGCTTAACACTAACAGGTGATTCTGAGCCTTGTTTCTTCTTCATCATCATCATCAAAAAGTAAGGGAGACAGGGAGGGCGGGCAATAGCAATAGAATTTAGACTTATATAGCAATAGCACTTAGACTTATATCCTGCTTCACAGTGCTTTACCAGCCCTCTCTAGGCAGTTTACAGTCAGCCTATTTACCCCCAACAATCTGGGTCCTCATTTCACCCACCTCGGAAGGACGGAAGGCTAGTCAACCTGCAGCCAGTCAGGATTGAACTCCTGGCAGTCGGCAGAGTTAGACTGCAATCCTGTATTCCAACCACTGCGCCACCACGGAAGGAAGGAAGGAGAAAATGAAAAGGGAGGAAAGAAGGAAAAAGGATGGAAATGAAAAGGAAGGAAAAGAGGAAGGAAAAAGGATGGAAATGAAGGAAGGAAGGAAGGAAATGGAAATGAGAAGGAAGGAAGGAAGGAAGGAAGGAAGGAAGGAAGGAAGGAAGGAAGGAAGATAGCAATAGCACTTAGACTTATATACCACTTCACAGTGCTTTTACTGCCCTCTCCAAGTGGCTTACAGAGTCAGCCTTTTGCCCCCAACAATCTGGGTCTTCATTTTACTGATCTTGGAAGGAGGGAAGGCCGACCCTCAACCTTGAGCCGGTCAGGATCAAACTAACCAGTGTGCCCTCTGAATGACTCATACTCCCGTTCTGATGCTGAGGACGAAGTCTAACATGTCTCTTTCCTTTTTCTTTCCCCCACTAGGGAATCAGAAGCCATTATTCCTAGCGTCTTTTTCTTCCTGGTGTTGTTGTCGTATGAGCGCTACCACTCCAAGCAGATAATTGGAATTCCTAAAATTATTCAGCTGTGTGATGGGATCATGGCCAGCGGAAGGAAAGCAGTGACACACGGTAACGGGAAATCAGAAGTCATGGAACTGAACTCCACACACTAGGAGTTGCTAAATATGGCAGGCACTTAAAATTTAAAACAAAATGTATTGTCCTGCTTCAACTTTGCTGGATCTTTCTCTCTCTCTCTCCTCTCTGTGTCTCCCTCACTCTGTCTCTCTCCCTCTTTCTCCCTCTCTTTCTCTGTCTCTCTCTCTCTCTCTCTCTCTCTGTCTCTCTCCCTCTCTCTTTCTCCCTGTCTCTCTTTCTCTGTCTGTGTGTGTGTGTGTGTGTGTGTGTGTGTATGTCTCCCTCCCTCTCTCTGTCTCTCTCTTTCCCTCTCTCTCAAAGTCCCATTCCCTCCCTACCCCACTGACCTGCTTTCCAGCTCCGTTCTCCTGTGCAGGGCAACCAAAGAAAGACCCAGCCAATTAGCTGGGACTCAATGGGAGGCGGAGAAGAGATGGGGGCGGGGCCAGTCAGAGGTGGGTTTGACCGGTTCTCCGAACGACTCAAAATTTCTGCTACCGGTTCTGGAGAACCGGTCCGAACCGGCTGAATACCACCTCTGCTCTTCGTTCTCCAAAGTAGATCCCTCCAGCTTCAGGATAACCTTTGGGAGTTAATTAAGAACTAAGTTTCGGGCCCAAGAGAATCTGTGGATGAGGAATGGGGATAGCCGGTGTCTTCGGTCCTAACGACCCTCTGTTTTTCTTTAGCGATCCCGGCTCTGCAGCCCATCGTCCATGACCTCTTCATCTTAAGAGGAGCTAATAAAGCTGATGCCGGGAAAGAACTCGAAACCCAGAAGGAAGTCGTGGTCTCAATGTTGTTGAGGCTGATCCAGTATCACCAGGTAAAATCCCCCAGTAACTTACCTGTGTCTCTGAACATGCGCACAACTCCAGGCAGCGGATTTATTGCAAGCACGCCAAGCCTGCGTGCCTGAGTGATTGAACAGGAGATGTTCTGACCCAGCTCCATGAAGCGATATATAAATTAGAGAGGCCTGTAAAAGCACTATGAAGGGGTATATAAGTCTTAAGGGCTATGGCTATCTTCCTCCTTCCTTTTCCTTCCTTCCTTCCTTTTCCTTCCTTCCTTCCTTCCTTCCTTCCTCCCTCCCTCCCTCCCTCCCTCCCTCCCTCCCTCCTCCTTCCTTCCTTCCTTCCTTCCTTCCTTCCTTCCTTCTTCCTCCTCCCTTCCTCCTTCCTTCCTTCCTTCCTTCCTCCTTCCTTCCTTCCTTCCTTCCTTCCTTCCTCCTCCCTTCCTTCCTTCCTTCCTTCCTTCCTTCCTCCTCCTCCTCCCTCCCTCCTCTCCCTCCCTCCCTCCCTCCCTCCCTCCCTCCCTCCTTCCTTCCTTCCTTCCTTCCTTCCTTCCTTCCTTCCTTCCTTCCTTCCTTCCCCAGTGGTTAGAATGCAGTATTGCAGGCTAACTCTGCCGGCTACCAGCAGTTTGATCCTAACCTGCTCAAGGTTGACTCAGCCTTCCACCTTCCAAGGTCGGTAAAACGAGGACCCAGATTGTTGGGGGCAAAGAGGCTGACTCTGTAAACTGCTTAGAGAGGGATGGGAAGCCTCGTGAAGTTGTACAGCAGTGTGAAGTGCCATGGCTATGGCTATTTCTCTTTGGTGGCAGGTGCTGGAGATGTTCATCCTTGTGCTGCAACAGTGCCACCGAGAGAACGAAGAGAAGTGGAAGAGGCTGTCACGGCAGGTAGCCGACATCATCCTGCCGATGCTGGCCAAACAACAGGTAAGGGTCACAAATAGCCCTCGGCGAAGACATTCCCTCTTTCTGTACACAGCAAAAACTGTGAAGTTTTGCCCCATTTTACAAATGTTCTCACCCCATTTGTTAAGCGAATCGCCTGGTTGTTAAATGAATCCAGCTTCCCCCATCGAATCACGAGGCTCCGGGCGACACTGTGACCCGTCATAAAACACGAGTCCGTTGCCAAGTGTTTTGAATTTTGATCCTGTGACTCTGTGGGGGAAGCTTGCAGAAGTCATGTTGGAAAACGGTCCTAAGTCCCTTATTTCAGCACCGTTGTAACGTCGAACGGTCACTATGTTAACTTTTGTAAGTTGAGGACTATGAACGGTGGCCAGAAAAGTCGTACAGTGGGGGCAGCGACTCACTTAACAAATGCTTCATTTAGCCACAAACATTTTGAGCCGCGGTGGCGCAGTAGTGAGAGTGCGGTATTGCAGGCTACTATTGCTGACTGCCGGCTGCCTGCAATTTGGCAGTTCAAATCCCACCAGGCTCAAGGTTGACTCAGCTTTCTATCCTTCCGAGGTGGGTAAAATGAGGACCCAGATTGTTGGGGGAAAGAAGCTCATTTTGTAAACTGCTTAGGGCTGTTAAGCGGTATATAAGTCTAAGTGCTATTGCTAGTCCCTTCCTTCCTTCCTTCCTTCCTTCCCTCCCTCCCTCCCAGTAATTAGAATGCCAAATTGCAGGCTAACTCTGCCCACAACCAGGAAGTTCAATCCTGACCAGCTGAAGGTTGACTCAGCCTTCCGTCCTTCCAAATTTGGTCAAATGAAGACCCAGATTGTTGTGGAGGCAAGAGGCTGACTGTAAACTGCTTAGAGGGGGCTTGAAAGTACCTGAAGCAGTATATAAGTCTAAAGTGCTGTTGCTATTGGGCTCCATTGTGGTCATAACTGGAGGACCCACCTGTCTTGTTTTATGAACTCTGGCAAGGAGAGTCGTAAAACGGGCAGGGACTCGTTTAACCAGCGTTTCAATTAGCAACGTACATCTTGTGGTCTTGACTGTGGTCTTAACTCGGGGACCGCCTGTACGGTGAAACACAGTTCTCTTTTTCACTTCTCCTTTCCTTGTGCTGATTTGCAGCCATTGTTGATCCCATTCTGTCTGTTGGTTCTTTTCCCCCTCCAACCGCCCCAGATGCAGATAGATTCCCATGAAGCCCTGGGGATATTGAACACTCTGTTTGAGATCCTGGCTCCTTCCGCCCTGCGCCCAGTGGACATGCTGCTGAGGAGCATGTTTGTGACGCCCAACACCATGGTAAGGAGGGGGAATCCGGCCAGGAAGCCGTTTAGCGAGAGGGACGGAGGCCTTGCTGCCCTCGGTCCGGGCTCAGGATGTACTATTGTGGCCCAACAGTGGCCAGTGAAATTAGTGACAGGCTCAGACAGGGAGGAGGTTGGAGAGGAACATGGGCCCGTCCTGGAGTCTGGGGAAAGCTCTGACGAGGGCTCTGCGTCGGAGGCAGAGATGGGGCCAGGGCTGTCCAACAGTTATCAGCTGCCTTCGGAGTCAGAGATCAGTGGGGAAGAAGAACAGCTGGAGCCCATTCCCAGTGTGCACATTCACAGAGCTGCCAGGAGAAGGGAACAGCTAAGGAACAAGGGTTGACTTGGGAGTAAAGGCACAGGTGGATGGTGAATGGCCCCTCCTATAGGAAATAAAAGAGGAGCGAAGGGGGAGTGGGGTTTTGCAGGAGACAATTAGTTCACTCCGGCATGCTTGCCAAGTATTGTGGCATCTGAAAGATATCAGCCTGGCCACTCTCCCAAGCCTGACAAAAGGTCTGTAATTGAGCATTATCTTGAAAGATGGTTGGCCGGGATTTTGTTGGAGAGGAAATTAATTCTAAAGGGGTTTATTGGGATGAGGACTTGGCTTCGTGCTATTGGGGAAGCCTAGGTCAGAACACGAACCCAGGTGCCCTTTTTCCTTTCCTGGGGTGTCCGGGGTTAAGGATTTGGGTGTGTGCCCCTCCCCTCAGCCCTTTGCGCCCATCCTTCTCTTTGCAAGGGTGTTGTGGGGAGGACAAAACCAGCCTTCATGGCACCTTCAGCTCCTGCCGAGAAGTGGGTCAGTCGATAGCTGCCCACGTGCTTAGCAGCAAAGCTCCTTCTCCTCTGCTCTAGAAAGGGGTCTTGGCTGCAAGGCCCCCCTGGGCTTTGTAGGCAGAAGTGGGGGAGGGGATATGCCATGGGTTTGGATTTGTCACTCACCCAAGGGGCGTTACAGGGAAACTGTGTTCTTTCTGGCAAATGAACATAAGGGAAGGGGAGGAAGGAAGAGGAGAGGAGGTGGAAGGAAGGAGAGGGAGGAAAAGGAGGAAGGAAGAGAAGGAAGAATGGGGAGAGGAGGGGAGGGAGGGAAGGGAAGGAGGGAGGGGAGGGAAAAAGGAAGGGAAGGGGAAGGAAGAGAAGGGGAGTGGAAGGGAATGAAGGGGAGGGAAAGGAACGGAAGGGGAAGGGAGGGGGAGGGGAGGGAAAGGGAAGGGAAGGGAAGGAGAGGGGGGAAGGGAAGGAGAGGGGAGCGTAAAAGGAAGGGAAGGGAAGGAAGGGAAGGAAGGGAAGGAAGGAGAGGGAGAGGAAGGGAAGGGAAGGAAAGGAAAGGGGAGAGTGGGAAGGGAAGGGTAGGAGGAGGCGAGGGTAGAAGGAGGGGAAGGGAAGGAAGCAGAGGGGGAGGGTGGAAGGAAAGGAAGGAAGAGAAGGGGAGGAGAAGAAAGGAAAGAAGGGAGGGGGGGGGAGGGAGGGAAGGAATATTTATACAGTGTTTATATAATTCATTTCTGTAATGAATATTTTGTGGGGTTCTCCCCCTCTCTCCCTCTCAATAGGCTTCCGTGAGCACCGTTCAGTTATGGGTCTCTGGCATTCTCGCAATCCTTCGGGTCTTGATTTCCCAGTCGACCGAAGACATTGTCCTCTCCCGCATTCAGGAGCTCTCCTTTTCCCCACACCTAATCTCTTGTCAAACGATCCATCGGCTGCGGAACGGCGGAAATAAGATTCCTCCCACTCAGGAGATCCCCATGGACGAGCAGGATCGGCTCCTGCCTGAGGAGACCTTTTCTAGGTATAGGTTGTTAATCATAAGCTGCTGCTATTTGCTTTTGCTTTTTGCTTTTTAAAAACAACCATTAAAAAACAAACAAAGATAAAGACTTTGAGATAAGGAATGGAGGATAATATATACAGGTTGCCCTCGACACACAACCACAGCTGAGCCCCAGATTTCTGTTCCTAAGTGAGACATTTGTTAAGTGAGTTTTGCCCCATTCTACGGCCTTACTGTTCTGACCAAGATGGAGACACTAACAAACTCACATTAGTCCCCAAACCCTTATTTATTTATTTCAACGGCTGTGAATTTTAATCATTCACAGCCCATAATGAGTCTCAAACAGTTTGTAAATAGTCCCATGGAAGTCTGCAAAAATCCTTCAGGATAAGTCTGATCAGCACGCACCTTTATCTCCCTTGAAATGCTACCAACAACTAAATGTCCAATTAGTTATTTGAGGCCAAACGGAGCACAAATTCAATACAGAGCTTCAAACCGACCAGTACAAACAAAGTTGCTTCCTGCAAAGGCTCCTGTCTCTTTGCTCCTCCTTTATGTCTTATAGGAGGGGAAAATCACCTCCAAGCCTTACTCCTGAGTCGTCCCTTTTGTTTTAACTGTTCTTGCCTTCTGGCAGCTCTGCGCATGCGTGCACTGGGAACAGCCTCCCCTTGTTCCTCTGCCTCGCTGCTGCCAGATTCTGGAGGCTCTGGAGTCAGCACATCTCCCAGATGGCCCTGGCCCCATCTCTGCATCAGACGCAGGACCCTCGTCCAAGTCCCCCAGATTCCCGGACTGGCCCCTGTTCCTCCCCACTGTCTGATTCTGCTGCTGTCTCCGCAGGCTGCCGGCAGACCACAACACTTTCTTGTCGCGGTTGTTAAGTGAATCGCTGCAAATGTCAAATTATGTCATGCCCCTGGTGGAGACTGACTCTGAGGGAGAGGAGGAACAGCCAACAGCGAGTGGGAGTGTGGCTCCGGAGGTGGTGGAGGAGGGTGGGGAAGGGCAGAGGCCGGCTGAGCAGTCAGAAGAGGACCCAGGCCCATCCCCTCTCCATCCTAGGACACACAGGAGAGGATAAGGGAGAGACATGGTCTACTGGGGAGGAGAGGGCCTTGATCCTCTTCATGGGCTGCAGGTGTGACAACTGGATAAGAGTTTGGACCTGCGTACTGGCACACACTAGAAACAAATCATGTAAATATCTCTAGTTTATGGTTCCTCTCTGAGTTTGGTGGTCCTTCCCAGTGTGTGTTATCTGGGGACATCCTCCAGCCCTTATCTTGCCTGGTTTGAGTTGCTTTTTTCCTTCTTCATGTAACTCTGTGGGCGTTTTTTTGTCTTCCATCAAGGATATTTGGAGCTTGGAAGCAAAGTGAAGGAATAAAAGAGGCTTCACCTGTTTTCTGTGACTGTGTTTGTTTTGTATCCCACCCTGGGTCATCACAAATTAGTAACACGGTTTGTTAAGCAAATGGGGCTTCCCCGTTGACTTTGCTGGTCAGACGGTTGCCAAAGTGGATCACATCGGTGGTAAAATGCTACCGGTTTGGCTGAACCGGTAGCAAAAATTGCTACCCGTTAGCTCCAACTGTGAGGAGAAAGAAGAGAAATGTGCAGGATCGGCCCTCCCACTCACCCCTGCGTCTTCTTTATCCTCTCAGCTGATTGGTGCGGCAGAGCCTCAGCTGGTGTTTGGAAAGCTGCACATGTTAAGGTATTAGGAGTTAAGAACTGACCGGCAGTGAGTAGCTGCACGATGCTGTGAAGCTGATGTAAGTCTGGCTGATGTAAGAAGAGTGATTCAGCAGAATATGGGTATTTCCCTTTAAGGTGGGAGAGTAAAATTCCCCTTAAGAGGTGTGTATATAAAAGGCAGCCATTAGAGGGCATGGTTCTTTTTCCTTGTGACCAGTATTCAGTGCAGAAGTTCTCCATGTGTTAGTGCACGACCACCGAACTGGTAGGGAAACTGATAGAATCCCACCACTGGATCACTTGACACCCCCCACCCTGGGATACTGTGACTGTCGTAAATGTGAACCGCTCGCCGAGCATCCAGATGTAAATCCCATGAGTGTGGGGATGCTGCAATGGCCATGAAGTGTGAAAAATTCATTTGGATCACCTGACCAACGGGGCGTGGCGCGAAGGCCGTCCATGTGAAAAATGGCCCTACGTCGCTTTTAATTTTTTTCAGCACCACCATCACTTCGGACAGTCACTAATCGAACTGTTGTAAGTCGAGGATTACTTGTATCCTCAATGTAACCTTGAAGAAGGCAAAGGAGATAGATGTAACCGCAGGGCTGGCTATGCATATTGGGTTTTTTTTTTTTTCCCTTTCTCTTTTTTTTTTGCAAAGTCCTATATTTCTATAGGAGACGCGGTGGCTTGGTGGCTAAGATGCTGAGCTTTTCGATTGGAAAGGTCGGCAGTTCGGCAGTTCGAATCCCCAGCGCTGAGTCATGGAGGGAGCTCCCAGGACTTGTTCCAGCTTCTGCCAACCTAGCAGTTTGAAAGCATGTAACAAATGCCAGTAGAAAAATAGGGACCCCTTTGGTGGGAAAGGAACAGCGTTCCGTGCGCCTTTGAAGGCATTTAGTCCTGCCGGCCACATGACCACGGAGACGTCTTCGGACAGCGCTGGCTCTTCAGCTTTGAAACGGAGATGAGCAGCGCCCCCCCTAGAGTTGGAAACAACTAGCAAGGATATGCAAGGAGGGGAACCTTTATCTTATTTTTCTGTGCTTCGTGCCTGGCCTCTAAACACCTCTTTTTCTCTCTAGATTCCTAATGCAGCTGGTGGGGATTCTTCTGGAAGATATCTCCAGCAAACAATTGAACGTGGAGATGAGCGAACAGCAACACACCTTCTACTGCCAGGAACTGGGCACCCTTCTCATGTGCTTAATTCATACCTTCAAATCAGGTACTGCTCACCTCCTGTGATGACCCAGAGTGTAACACAAACGTAACAAAATCCAAAATGTAAATAAATGTCCTTTAATGCCTCCAACTTGGCCCCACTGTTCAATAATTCTCAGTTGGAGATAAGATGTACTCAAAAGTAGTCTTCAGAAGAAAGCAATACAGTCCGAACTTAATGAGCTTAATGAGAGGTGAAATAACAAAACCAAACTAGAATGATGAAATTTCCACAACGGACCAGGATAAGTAATTACCAAATTCAAGGAGATAACAAGGCACAGTCTGTTGGAAGGATGCCAACCAAGATAACTTCAGCCCAAACTAACACACGGTTTGCTTCTGGCAATGCTGTGTTTTAACCATCTCTCTTATATACTATTCTCCCCAGCCGCAACTAATGAAGGGGGATCATGGCCGCTTCCTCTCCCGTAAGCCAAGCCCTTCTCCATTCCTCCCTGCGTGCCCTAGGATGCAGAGGGGATGGGCCTGGTTCTTCCTCTGACTGCCCAGCCGGCCTCTGCCCTTCCCTAGCCTCCTCCACAACCTCCAGAGCCACACCTCCACTCCCTGTCGTCTGTTCCTCCTCTCCCTCAGAATCCGACTCTACCACGGGCATGACACCTCCCTTCTTGCCACCAAAATTTGGACCCTTTGGCAACAGACTCATATTTGTGATGGTTGCAGGGGAAACATGAGAATTGTTATAAAAAGATTAACATCAGTTTTTATGATCAGTTGAATAGATTAGTTTATTTGAAATTATAAATGATTTAATGTAACTGAAGGGGAAAATACCATGCAGAATCTGGCCTAGAATGTATATGTGTTACGTAGTTGTTAGGAGATTATTATTATTAACTTTTAAGGTGACAATTAAGAAGTGGCTATATTGTGATAAATTATTATTATGAATTAAAGAGGAATTAATTAAATGATGTATAGGGTACACTCAAATTGGTAATTATAGGGGAAAGTTTTTGAATTAGGATGGAACTTTTGGAATAATGAAATAAGAATATGTGATGAAATTGCAAATGCGACAGATAAAATTATAAAGTATAATGAATATGAAGATATGAGAATTATTTAAAAAGAAATAAGAAATGAATAGAAAATATATAAAATAAGTTGGAAGAATATTAGAGTACTTGAGAAAATTTATAGAAAATATGTAGTGTAATGATAGGATATGAAATCAAATGTGAAAGATGGATATGCAACCAAGGTCATGTTTGTATGGAAATGTGAAAACCTGGAATCATGCTGTTCACTAGAAAAGATGTTTTTGAAATGTGAAAAAAATAAAAATCTTTTTACAAAAAAAGAACAAATTGCAGGGGTTCACTTGGCAGCTGCAGCGAGAGGCCGTAAAACGGAGCAAAATTCACTAAACCGCTGTCTCAGCCAGCGACATAAAATGGGGGGGGGCTCCGATTTTTGCGGTCGTAATTTGAGGACGACATATAATATTTCAGTGGGAACCCCCAAGGTCTCCATTGGGACTGATTGGTAACGATGTTTTTCCCATGCTTTCGTTGTTTCAGGGATGTTCCGAAGAATCACAGTGGCAGCTACCAAGCTTTTTACCGAGAGTGGACCACACGGTCCTCATTTCTACACCCTCGAAAGACTGAATGATCTTGTCAAGTCCATGATAGCCACCCACCCATCCCTGGTTCTCCTCTGGTGTCAAATCTTGCTGCTGGTTAACTACACCAGTCCCTGCTGGTGGTCTGAAGTTCATCAGACCCCCAAGTAAGTCTGTTTTTAAGCTCTTCTTCAGGTCTTCTCTGTCCTGTGTGTGTGTGTTCTGACCTAGGTTTCCCAGGACCACGAAGCCTGACTCCTCGTCCCAATAAAACCCCTTTTATTGAGGTTAAAGGGAATTCCTCTCCAGCAAAGTCCCGGCAAACAGTCTTTCATGAGATTCCACAACTACAGACCTTTATCAGGCTGGGAGAGCTGCCAGGCTGATAGCTTCCAAACGGCATGCTGTAGCAGCAGTTACTCGGCAAGAAATCAGGAACAGATCTTCACCCTAATGAATTGAACTAATTGTCTCCTGCAAACACCACTCCCCTTTCACTCCTCTTTATTTACCATCCACCTGTGGCTTTACTCCCGAGTTGACTCTTGTTCCTTAGCTGTTCCCTTCTTCTGGCAGCTCTGCGCATGAGCACACTGGGAACAGGCTCCAGCTGTTCTTCTTCCCCACTGATCACCAACTCCAAAGGCAGCTGATAACTGTCGGACGGCCCTGGCCCATCTCTCCCTCCAATGCAGAGCCCTTGTCAGAGCCTTCCCCAAACTCCAGGACTGGCCCATGATCCTCCCCAACTTCCTCACTGTCTGAGTCTGCCACCACCTCTGCTGGCCACTGATGGGCCACTGCAGTGTGAATGTTTTCTTCGTGATTTCAAATGCTGCCCCTTGCTTTGCATATTCTTGTATAAACATTCCTCCTTTTCAAAAACTCTTTCCCTCCCGAAAGCTATCTCCAATTCCGATTTTAGCGGCTACTTCAAAAATGTCTTGTTTTCCGGCTTCGCCTTTCAAAATTCACCTTCCTTGCTTAAGAACTGGATCATCTAGAAAGTCTCATTGGGAGGAACCCCAAGGTTCCTGGGGGGCAGTTTTCCCACCCATGGTGTCTTCTTTGCTACAGCCGGGCTGGACATTTTGGCCAAGGTGTCATTCGGGTAGAGGCTGGATGGACATTTGGGATTCATATATATTGTTCAGCAGGATTTGTTTCCAGAGGGGTGTTTGGTACAAAATATAGACCTCTCAAGTTTTTTTTTCTTTTGTCAACTCCTAAATTCTAGAATGTATTAGTTCAATGCTGTAGGATGGATTGAGAATTAGGCCATGGCATCGCCCAGGTGTATCTAGAGTGGCCTAGAGGTGGAGTTCTCACCTCAACAATGAGGAGGCTGTGAGTTCAATCCTAGGTAGCAGCAAATATTTCTCTCTCCGGGCACAATGAGATCATATCTGCTGAACAAAACTCCGCATTGGCGACAGGAAGGGCATCCGGTCAGTAGACACTCTGCTAGTTCCATTCAGTTGCCCAGACTCCACCCCGCAAGGGATTATGGGGTCGTTAAAAGAAGATGATGATCACCTGGGTGTATGTATGTATGTATATTTTTATTTAAATTTATTTAATTAAATCTCTATGCCTCCCACCTCACTGATACGCCGACTCTGTTAGTTGTAAAGTGAATCTGGCTTCCCCTTTGACTTTGCTTGTCAGAAGGTTATAAAAGGGGATCGTGTAACCTTGAGACACTGCTGAGCTTAGGCCAGCCAATCATCCTTTGGTTCTGTTCTTGGCTGCTGGACTTTTTACTAGCCAGCTGCATTTATCCTGGCAAATTCTTCTATCTGTTTCTTATTTCTTTCTTTCTGGCAACTTGACTCCTGGATTTTGTAGTTTTTGGGGTTTTTTAAAACCATTTTCCTTCTCTTCCAGAAGGCAGAGTCTCTCAAGTGCTAAATTGCTCAGCCCTCAACCCAGCGGAGATCCCCACGATGAAGACGGGGGCTCCAAACTTAGCATCTGCAATCGCGAGATCGTGCGGAAAGGATCCCTCATCCTTTTCTGTGACTACGTGGTAAGCTCTGTGTCAGGATTCCGGCCGTTGCCCCAATTAAATCATGAGTCTCGATTGCAGCCCTGGCTCCCATCTCTGCCTCCGATGCAGAGCTCTCATCCAAGCCTTCCCCAGACTCCAGGACTGGCCCATGTTCTGTTCTGACCAAGGCTTCCTAAACCATAATTACGCACACACTTCTTTTAAAAACAAGACTTATTTTATTGCAATGCTGGGAATTGTTTTCATTCGCAGCCGGTAATGAATCTCAAACAATCCCTCGAGATAAGCACCCACCTTTCTTTTCTGTGTAGTGCTGCCAAAAACAGAAGTGTCCAATGAACTAGAAAAAAAAACCAACCAAAGTACAAAGAGCTTCAAGGATGACTCTGAACTAATCGAACGACTTTGCTTCCTGCAAAGACTTCGTCATCTTGGCCTGATTTTTATCCCTTATGGGAGGGGCAATCACCTCCCAGCATTACTCCCCAGTCGCCCCTTTTGTTTCAGCTGCTCTCGCCTTCCAGCAGCTCTTCGCATATGCCCCCTGGGAAGTGGCTTCCCTGGTTCCTCTGTCTCGCTGCTGCCAGACTCCAGGGGCTCCGGAGTCAGCACCCCACTCCCAGATGGCCCTGGCCCCATCTCTGCATCAGAAGCAGGACCCTCGTCCAAGTCCTCCCCAGACTCCCGGACTGGTCCTCGTTCTTCCCCACTGTCCGATTCCACTGCCGTCTGCACAGGCTGCTGGTGAACCACAACATGTTCCTCCCCAACCTCCTCACTGTCCGAATCTTGTTGTGGTGGGCCACAACAAGAATAAGAGAATTGGAAGGGACCTTGGAGGTCCTCCAGTCAAACCCCTGCTGGAGCAGGAGACATTATACCATCTCACACAAAGGGTTGTCCATTCTCTTCTTTAAACCCCCCCCCCGGGATGGAGCACCCACAACTTCTAGGGGTAAGGTGTTCCGCTGGTTATTTGTTCATTGTTAGGAAATTTCTCCTTCGTTCTCGGTTGCTACTCTCTCCTTGATTGGCTCCCACCTGTTGCTTCTCTTCCGCTCGAGCGAACCCATTCCATTTCTTACCGCAGTGCCAAAACCTGCACGACTCCGAGCACTTGACCTGGCTGACCGTAAATCATGTCCAAGAACTCATCAGCCTGTCTCATGAACCTCCCGTCCAGGATTTCATCAGTGCCATTCACCGAAACTCGGCAGCGAGTGGCCTTTTCATCCAGGCGATTCAGTCCCGCTGTGAGAATTTTGCCTCCGTAAGTTCTTCACTTTGGTTCTCGAGATTTCTCTTCTCCGGTGGTTTTTCTCCTGCCTAGCACACCTCATTTTTCTGCAGTAAAAAAAAAAAAAAAAAGAGGTTTGTCTTTAAAGGTAATGGCGCCCTTCAAATATTGAGGCTACCGAAGCAGGAGATAATGTCTGTTGATCGTTTGGCCATTACAAATGAGTCGGTCAACTGTCCTGGTTAAGGCACTTGGCTAGAAATTGAGGTGCTTTTATACTTTTATGTGATGACCCAGGACGTGGCATGAAGGCAACACAGTCAGATAATCAGTAGGAGTCCCTTTATTAGCTCCAACTTTGTCCCCAGTGTCCTGGTTACCTTCTGGGCTGGAGAAAATCTCTCCCAGGAACAGCCTTGACTGCAAGAGAATCAAGTCCAAAACATGGGCAACAAAAACTGTAACTTTAAGTCCAATCAGGGCAAATTGAGGTAATTAATCTGACAGGGCAAGAGAAGGAGTTCCAGATGTGAAGGAATGGCAGTAATTCAACCCGGTTGGGATGATGTCAGGAACAAAGATAACCAAAGTCAACACAAGATAAAGTCACATTTGCTCCCAGCAGACGCTACACTCAGCTTGCGTCTCTTTTAAACTCTCATTCCCACGTGTGGCTAATGAAGGGAATCAGGGCCCTTTCCTCCCCTGTAAGCCATGCAACCGATGTTGCTCCCTTCTCCGTTCTTCCCTGCATTCCCTCGGATGAAGAGGGGGTGGGCCTGGGTCTTCCACTGAACTCCCCCTCTCTTGTTCTATCTCTCCCCTGCTCTGCCCAGCTGGACTTTGCCCTTCCCCAGTTTCCTCCACAGCCAACGGAGCCACACTCCCGCTCCCTGTCAGCTGTTTGTCTTCCTACTTGGATTCAGACTCCGATAGGGGCATGACACTTTTATCTGCATATAAATTTATATATAAAGTAAGATGTTTTTATACTTTGATTAGTCTGGAAAACAAAAGACTCTAAAAGAGGTTTTTCTCCCTGGTTCAGCCGACAGCAGTGAAGAAGACCCTGCAGTGTTTGGAGGGCATCCATCTGAGCCAGTCAGGGGCTGTGCTGGTCTTGTATGTGGACAAGCTTCTCTCAACTCCCTTCCGTGTGCTGGCTCACATGGTGGACACCCTGGCTTGCCGTCGTGTGGAAATGCTTCTAGCGGCATCTGTACAGGTAACCCGTGGCGTCGTCTGGGTGAGTGCTGGGCCAGCCACAGGGAAGGCCGAGATTTAATCTGCCTCCTTACAGCCCTGATGGGGCTTTGAGTCATCAGACATTATCTCTCAGCCTAACCCACCTCAATGACCAGTGGGGGACGGGATTTGTACGCTGCCCATAATTCTGGGTGGCTGACAGCCATAATGGCTGTGGAGACTCTCAGTTATTCTCAGAAAAAGCACCTTTGGGTCTGCAGGGATAAATAAAATGAAAAATACAACCTTCATCTTCTTTTAATGACCTCATAATCCCTTGTGGGGTAAAGTCTGGGCAACTGAATGGAGCTGAGAGTTTACTGGCCGGATGCTCTTCTGTCACCCATGAGGAGTTTTACAATAATAGTCATAAAAGCAGAATTAAACTCACCACTTTGTTTTGTGCTCCCGGAGGTGGGATAGGGTATAAATCTAATGAACGCCCATTACCACCTGGCCAAATGCACATCTCGGCCTGATGGGGGAGTGCTGAAAACCACACACCCCTCATGTCTATGGAGATGCTCCGTCCTCCAGGTCATGGTTGCTCCAAGTTTTTTGTTTTGTTTTCAAAAGGCAACTGGACTTTCTTGTATTTTTTCTTTTGAAGACGTTTCGCTTCTCATCCAAGAAGCTTCTTCAGCTCAGGAGCTCCTCTTTATTCCTCTTTATGGGAGGGGCCATTTACCATCTGCCTGAGCCTTTACTCCCAAGTCGGCCTTTGTTCCTTAACTATTCCGTTCTTCTGGCAGCTCTGTGCATGTGCATGCTGGGAACAGGTTCCAGATGTTCTTCTTCCCCACTTAACTCTGACTCCGAAGGCAGCTAATAATTGTCGGACGGCCCTGGCCTCATCTCTGCCTCCGATGCAGAGCCCTCGTCCGAGCCTTCCCCAGACTCCAGGACTGAGGTTGGTTCCTTCCCAACCTCCTCACTGTCTGAGTCTGCTGCCAGCTCCGCTGGCCATTGGTCAGCCACAACATTCGATTTCAAAGTTGGGAGAAGGACTATTGGCCTGGCACAGAGTCCTCTTCCTGGCAGAATTGGCCAACTCACTGAGGGACAACTCGCTGTAGGACAATTTAACAATTCTATCTTAACGATTTGAAATAAATGTAAAGATTATTTTCATTTTCTGTTCTTTCTTTAACGATTCTGCTCCACCATTTCTTTGATAGTGGTGTGACTTGTCCCGCAGCAAAAACGAGCTGAGTTGTTTTAAATTCTGTCTTTTTTTCAAGTTAAAGTGTATTTTACGGTTAGTGTTGGCAACTTCGGCTTTTCCTTCTCATTTCATTTCTGCCTTTCTTGTTTTTTTCTTTTTTCTTTTTCAATGCAGAACAGCACGGCTCAGTTGCCAGTTGAAGAGCTGGACCGAATCCAGGAATATCTGCAGAATGCCGGATTAGCCCACAGGTGATGCCCAATGGATTGTTGCAGCATGGAAAGTGGCCAAATATTTGTCAAGTTTTATCCTCCCTCGCTTCCTGAAAATGAATCCCTGCGTTCAATCCTTCTCTAAAAGGCTAAGGAGCCCCTGTGGATTTTACTCCACTACTCATCACTGACTTTAGAGGGTGCTGGTCATTTCTGTTTCATTGTTGGGTGACTCTATAAAGATGCTCAACTCAGCCAGGTCATGGTAGCCTGAAATTTTTCCCCTCTGGAAATCCATTCCTACTCCCAAGGGTGTTCATTCCAGATTGTATAACTAAAAGTCTCGAGAGATGTATATTCCTTGCAGACAGCTGGTCATTTGCATCCTTTTAGAGAGCCATTGAGGCTGCTTGGAGTGGTGCTCCTGGTTCTTGTAGCCTGAAATTTTTCTCCTCTGGAAATCCATCCCTACTCTCACACCATCCCAAGGGTGTTCGTCCCAAATTGTAAAACTAAAAGTCTCTAGAGATCATCAGTCCTCCAGGCCATGGTTGTCCCAAAGGTGCTTTTTGCAGGAGGCAACTGGACTTTCTTGTTTCTTTATTTTGAAGACGTTTCGCTTCTCCTCCAAGAAGCTTCTTCAGCTCTGACTGGATGGTTGGGAAGTGGAAGGATTTATATTCCTTGCAGACAGCTAGTCATTTGCTTGTTTGTTTGTTTGTTTTAAAGACATCAAAGACTCTACTCACTCTTGGACCGGTTTCGTCTAACGGTGGCTCCGGAAACCATTAGCCCTTCACCTTTGGTTACGGCCCACCCCCTGGATGGGGGGAATCACCCTGCTCTAGAAACTTTAATTCCAGACAAAGTAAGGCTCAATTGGTTTCCTGTTAATCCACTCCCCTTTTAAATTGACTCTTGACTCTATCTATCTTAGCTATCTATCTTAGCTGTCTATCTATCTTAGCTATCTATCTATCTATCTATCTATCTTATCTATCTATCTATCTATCTATCTATCTGCTATCTATCTATCAGCTATCTATCTATGTTAGCTATCTAACTATCTAGCTATCTATCAGCTGTCTATCGTAGCTAACTATCTTAGCTATCTTATCTATCAGCTATCTATCTTAGCTATCTATATCTATCTATATCTGTCTGTCCTGTCTGTCTATCTATCTATCTATCTATCTATCTATCTATCTATCTATCTATCTATCTATCTACCTATCTATCTCTATCTCTATCTCTATCTGTATCTCTATATCTATCTCTACCTATCTATCTTTATCTATCTTTATCTCTACCTACCTATCTACAGTTGTGCTCATAAGTTTACATACCCTGGCAGAATTTATGATTTCTTGGCCATTTTTCAGAGAAGATGAATGATAACACAAAAACTTTTCTTTCACTCATGGTTAGTGGTTGGTTGAAGCCATTTATTATCAATCAACGGTGTTTACTCTTTTTAAATCATTTCAAACTCTCAGACTGGTCCCCGTTCTTCCCCACTGTCCGATTCCACTGCCGTCCGTACAGGCTGCCGGCGAACCACAACACTAAGTCAGGCTGGTTGATAATGCTTACTGAATAAGCGTTTTAAATTCAGAATAGTTGATTTGTAGCCAGCCATGTCATCACGCAAACAACCTGTTGAATTATCTCTTTTTTGTTTCCCTGCAAGGATTGGTTTTGTTCACTCGTGAGGTCCCAGTGCTACACAAAATCAGCTTTTGCTCTTCCGGAAGGTGCCGAATTGATGTATCGGCTTCCTGAACAGGAATTGTTGCCTTTCATGATGCATCAGGTAATGCACAGGTGGTCCCAAGAAGGAGGGGAAAACCCTCCTTTGTGTTACAGTGGCAGGTAGGAATAGCAATAGCACTTCTGTACTGCTTCACGGTGCTTTTACCTCCCTCTGTAAGCGGTTTACAGAGTCAGCCTCTTGCCCCCCAATAATCTGGCTCCTCATTTGACCAACCTCAGAAGGATGGAAGGCTGAGTCAACCTTCAGCTGGTCAGGATCGAACTGCTGGCAGTTGGCAGGGTTAGCCTGCAATACTGCATTCTAACAGGAAGGAAGGAAGGAAGGAAGGAAGGAAGGAAGGAAGGAAGGAGGAAGGAAGAAGGATTATCAATAGCCCTTAGACTTATATACCGCTTAACAGCCCTAAGTGGTTTACAGAGTCTACTTCTTGGCCCCAAGAATCTGGGTCCTTCTTTGACCGACTTAGGAAGGACTGAAGGCTGAGTAAACCTTCAGCCAGACAGAGTCGAACTGCTGGCAGTGGGCAGAGTCAGCCTGCAATCCTGCATTCTAATCACTGCACCACCAGAGCTCTTTAGGTAGCATTGACCTAGGGTCACAAATGGGACCAGAACTTCTGTTACTAAGCAAGGTGGACAGTAAGAGAGTCACACCTAATTTTACAGCTTTTTTTGCTGCAGTCGCTTGTCAGAAGTTGGAATGTTAGCCTGAGTGGGAATTTCACAGGGATCGGAGCATCCAGTTCAACATCCCCTAGTTGAACACTAGCAAAATTTCTTCCTGTTTCCTTACCGAATAGCACTCTGTGGAAAATATTTAATATTCTTTCAAACTTGTGAATGTGACACAGCGATTGCCAGATTTTCCTTTCGCTGGATCTTCTAATTCTACATATTTCATTTAAATGCAGGTGTCCTTCATTTAGTATGTTTTTTCATATGTTCGTGCCTTTATCTTCTGAATATGTTTAATATATTACAATATCCTCCACCTAGTGTCAGCTTTGGAAGCCACATTGAGACCAGATGCTTCCACGCTGCCACATCTGAGCCTGGGAAAGTGGGAGAGGGAAATACATTGCAGTATATCTAGTTAGACATAATAACATTCTTTTTCTGATTCAAGGTCAGGTTGTGTTGCGCATAAGTGAAGGGAAGTCTCAAGTTGGGAAGGGTGGTGATTGGGCCATGTGATGTGATGATGGGTGCAAGGGATGGGTTTTGTAGTTTTTACTTATTGTAAGGAAGCCCAGAACTTTCAGATTCGGGATTCCACAGTTGTGCCAGTTACTATCCAAATAAAAGGAACTTTTGAGAAGATGTGTTAGGTATAACATTGATACCAAATATGGTTTGGGTGAATAAATATATAAAACTTAGATATCATGGTTTAAGTGCTTATCACTTTAAGCACAATGCAGCAGGCAATTAGCCGATTAAGGGTGCGGTTAGAAGTTACAATATAAGGAAGCATTAGAAGCTGGAAAGCTTACTGTCTGTAACTGTGTGCTGCTGCGACTTACTGTGTGTTACTGAGAATAACTGTGATTACTGACTGTGAGTGCCTGTGACTGAACTGTTATTGTTTGCTACTGTTTGCTGATTTACTGCGTAATTCTACTGAATATCCAGCGTTTGTTTCTCTGGAGAGTGAAACCGGAGGAGGAGAAGATATCTTTATCGGCTGATAAAGATATTGCAAGGACTCTTAACTTGGACTATACTAGTGAGTCTTACTGGATGGAAATACTGTGAATGACTTAATGGACTGAATGACAATGCTTAAACTCTAACTGGATTAAAAACTATTTAAACTACAAACAGTGTTTGTGTTCAGTGTGTGTATACTCTGGGGCCCTTCCGCTCTCCTTTGGCTTCCTGGCTTGACTACTGCTGCAATACTCTTCTAGGGGTTAATTCCCAAACCCTAACATTGGTTATGGGCCCAGCAGCATAGTCTAACTAACCAGGATATAGCAGAGAGAGTTGGTGTGAGTTGCACATTACTGTAAAAACAAACTGTTTTAATTAGTTTAAAATAGTCAAAATATCTGAAGAGTAATGGCACAAGTAAATTTGTCACAACTGTCCATGATATCCAGGCTGGATGGAACAAACTATGTTTCATGGTCAATGAAATGTAGTTTACTTCTACGCAGAGAAGGTTTGTGGGACATTATAGCAAACCCACCAGATGTGAGTAGCTGGGATCCTGCTAATGATGATGATAACGAAAAGTTACAAGACTTTAAACTGAAGAATGAGCAGGCTTTATGCATCATAGGACTGACTCTATGTGATCAGCAGCTTGTCCATATTCGTGGAGAAGAAAATGCTGCAAACTGCTGGGAGAACCTCAGGAAGATTTATGTTCGGGACAGTGTAGGAGCACATATAAATCTTACACGGAAGCTTTTTGAACGCATCTTCAGAGGAATGGAGATATGTTAGTTCATTTAAACTGTATGAAGAGCATTTTTCAAGATTTGCAAGAAAAAGAGCTTATATTTAATGAACTGCAACAAGTCTACATAATATTATCTTCATTAGATCAAAGCTATGATGACTATGTGACTTCGTTAGAGGTATTGCCAAAAGAAAGCCTCTCATTAACCGAGATTACAGGCAGGCTACTAGAAGAAGCCAGAAGAAGGCGTGGCGTGACGAGCTGAGAGAAGATAAGAAAGAAGAGAAATTATCTTCAAAGCTTGAAAGAAACCAGCAAAGCAAAGTAAAGCACCTGGAAGAAGAGAATTTATCTTCAACGGCATATACAATTAAAAAGTGTTTTAATTGTGGAGGCAGAGGACATTTGGCAAGATTCTGCAAAAAGAGAAAAAGCCAGAATGTAAAAAAGCCAAAGAAAGCATTTGAACTAGCCACGTTTAGCAACTCTGATGTGAAGAATAATCTATGGGTGGTTGACAGTGGCGCATCCCACTGCATCACAAGAGATAAGACAAAATTTATAAAAATGTCTACAAGTTCTCAACATATATCTCTTGCTAATGGCTGGAACCTGAAAGCGAAAGGTCAAGGTTTTGCACGTTGTCCGTACATAAACCAGGATATAAAAATGTTGTATGTACCGCAACTAAAGTTTAATTTGCTTTCAGTAAGGGTATTAGATAAATTAGGTTATGTAATTACTTTTAAGGATAATAATTGCATAATTGAAAAAGATAACAAAAGGGTAACTGCAGCTTTAAATGGAACATTATATGTCTTAGATAATAGTAAGAAAGGGGAGGCACAAACTGTATTTAATAATATAAAGCCTCATGAAGAATGTATCCATTTATTGCATAGGCGTTTGGGGCATGTAAATTTTAAAATGCTAAAACGTACAGTTGAGTTATCTGAAGGAATAAGGTTAAAACCTTGTGATAAATATTTGCGTTGTAATGTTTGCTGTGAAGATAAGAGCAAAGTATTGCCTGCAAATAGGCTAAATGGTTTCAAAACAAAAGAACCTTTAGAAGTAGTATTTGCAGACATAATAGGTCCAAAGAAACCCAGTATGGGGGGTGCTAGATATATACTGAGCATTATGGACCATTATTCTAGATATGGGTTTTGCTATTTAATGAAAAGCAAAACTGAAACATATCAACATTTTTTCAATTGGCTTAGGTTTGCTGAAAGAAAGTCTAAACGTCAATTGATAACCCTGGTGACAGATAATGGTACGGAATTTATTAATAACAAATTCCAGAACAGACTTAAGGTAGCTGGAATAGAGCATAAGAAGTCTGCTCCATACAGGCCAGAACATAACGCTTTTATTGAAAGAAGAGGCCAAACACTACAGGCAATGATTAGAACAATGTTAAATGATTCTGGGTTACCTGATTCTTTGTGGGGGGAGGCTACAATGTGTGCTAATAACATATTGAACAACGTTGTTAATACAACAACAGGTGAAATACCATTCACCAGATGGCATGGCAGGAAACCTGACCTAAGTTACCTGCACACATTTGGTGCACCAGCATGGGTGCATATTCCTGCACAACTCAGAAAAAAAGGGCAACATAGAGCTAAAAGATTTTTCTTTGTTGGTTATCAGGCAAACCATAGGGCATATAGATTTTGGGAGAAAGGCACATCTAAAGTGTTATGTAGTGCTAGTGCCCAATTTCTAGAACATGAAGGATGGGAGAAATTAGAACAGGATGCCAATAAAGATGTAATTATTGAATCCTATAGAAATCCCATTAGTTATCCCTGTAACTTTAAAAATAAAGTAAAGAGACAAATACAGGATGAAATAGTGCCCATAAAGGAAGAAACAGATTCAATAGCTGAACAGGATGAGGAAGATGAACAGGTAATAGTTCAACAAAGTCCTCCTGTAAGCCCTGTAATTCCCAGAAGAACTACACGTATATCTAGACCGCCTGATAGGTACCAGGCTAACACAGTGTGCCAGATTAATCAAGTTCCTAATTCTGTTGAAGAAATTAAAAAGTATCCTAATAAGGAAAAAGAAAAATGGTATGCAGCAATGAATAAGGAACTGAATTCATTAAGAGATATGAAGGTGTATGAAAATGCCAAATTACCTGTAGGAAAGAAATCCATTGGCTGCAAATGGATATTTAAGGTAAAAACAGATAAAGATGGTAAATTAATCCATAAGGCAAGATTAGTAGCCCAAGGTTTTAGGCAGAATGCTAATGACTACGATGAGGTGTTTGCACCTAGTCTTAAGGCAACAACCTTGAGGCAGCTTTAGTGTGGGCAGCTAGTAAAAACTATATAGTTAACCATTTAGATGTGGAAACTGCTTACTTGCACGCCCCATTAAAACATACTATTTATATGAAAAAACCTGTTGGTATTAAAAGTGAAAATAAGGATAATAATGATTGTTGGTTGTTAAAGAAAAGCCTCTATGGTCTTAAACAATCAGGCTATGAATGGAACCAGTATATTGTAAAGGAACTAGACAATATAGGATTTAAAGCTGGTTTAGCCGATCCATGTCTGTTTAAGAAGGAGACAAATGGGAAAGTATCATTATTATTACTATTCACAGATGACATTGCATTGATAACTGAAACTAATGATGAAGCAAATAAAATAATATCATCATTAGGAAAGAGAATAAAGATCAAGCAATTAGGGGAGATAAAGAAGTATCTCGGTTTGAATATAAAGAAAACACGGAAAGGTTTTAAGATATCTCAGGAAGATAAGATAAGCAAATTGCTAAAAGATTACAAGATGGAGCTTTGTAAGCCAGCTAAGACTCCAATGAGTCAGGAGTTTAGCAATACTGATGTAAAAAGCCCTGAGTTTGATAAGGTGATTTATCAATCTTTAATTGGTAGTTTGAGTTATATTAGTAATTGGTCTAGACCAGATATATAGTACTGCGTGAATCAGTTGGCTAGATTCAATTCTGCACCATGTGAAAGACACTGGATTGCAGCTAAGAGGATATTAAGATATCTTAAAAAGACAATGAATTATTCATTGTATTTAGAGCCAAAGGGTGATTTAATTCTGTGTGCTTATGCAGATGCTAGCTTTGCATCAGAAAGAGACACTAGAAAGTCGACTTCAGGAACAGCCATAATGCTGGGTAAGACATTAATAGGCTGGAAGTCAATAAGACAACAGCATATAAGTTTGTCTACTATGGAGTCAGAATTCTCCTGTTTATCATTGTTATGTACAGAATTAATAATGTATAAACAAATGTTAATTGATATAGGTATAACAGTAGATTATCCTATAATTATACATGAAGATAATCAGGCAGCAATTCAAATGGCCACAAATATTGGAGTAAAAACAAGAAGCAAGCATACAGATCTAAGATACCTAAACGTGAGACAATCTGTAAGAAGTAAGATGATTCAGCTAGAGTACTGTATGTCGGAGGACAATTTAGCTGATAATTTTACTAAAGCCCAAGGTGCCAGTAAGCACCAGGAGAGTTGTGAAAAATATGGGGTTAGATTGTAAGGTATTATATATTTATTTCACCCAAAAGGGGTGTATTGAGTATAACATTGATACCAAATATGGTTTGGGTGAATAAATATATAAAACTTAGATATCATGGTTTAAGTGCTTATCACTTTAAGCACAATGCAGCAGGCAATTAGCCGATTAAAGGTGCGGTTAGAAGTTACAATATAAGGAAGCATTAGAAGCTGGAAAGCTTACTGTCTGTAACTGTGTGCTGCTGCGACTTACTGTGTGTTACTGAGAATAACTGTGATTACTGACTGTGAGTGCCTGTGACTGAACTGTTATTGTTTGCTACTGTTTGCTGATTTACTGCGTAATTCTACTGAATATCCAGCGTTTGTTTCTCTGGAGAGTGAAACCGGAGGAGGAGAAGATATCTTTATCGGCTGATAAAGATATTGCAAGAACTCTTAACTTGGACTATACTAGTGAGTCTTACTGGATGGAAATACTGTGAATGACTTAATGGACTGAATGACAATGCTTAAACTCTAACTGGATTAAAAACTATTTAAACTACAAACAGTGTTTGTGTTCAGTGTGTGTATACTCTGGGGCCCTTCCGCTCTCCTTTGGCTTCCTGGCTTGACTACTGCTGCAATACTCTTCTAGGGGTTAATTCCCAAACCCTAACAAGATGTCTGTCTTGGAGTTATTGGGCGGAATGGAGGGTTGCTAGAATGCTGACACCTAGTAGTATTTGACCCCCAGGGGGTACGGGTCTCAGCACAAATTGGAGCCAACATTAAATGGAGGGTGTGAAATTGCCCGTTTGTTTAGTGGCACATCGAACGGCCCACTTTAGCCTGGAAACAAGAAGTCTTTTCAATTCTGTAGCTCAAGTCAGAAACGTGTGAAAACTGCTTCCTGCTGCTTGGGTCTTTTCAGGATTTCAACATCAGCCTCCTCGCCCCGTGTTTGAGCCTGGGTGGGCAGGAACTGTCCCGAGGGCTGAGGAGCCATTTTGAAGCCGCCCGCCTGGTCACACTGCACCACGTGACAGAAGTGGTGAACAAGCTACCCACCGGCCATCAAGTCTTCCAGCCGATGCAGCCGATGGGATCGTCCCCATACTGGAACAAACTCAGCAATATTTATGGTGAGATATGGAATAGAGGGTTAGATGGCCTCTGCAAGGCTTCCCCATCAGTGCTATGATGACCCAAAGGGATGTGGCACAAAGACAACCCAACCAGATAATAAGTAGAGGTCCCTTTATTAGCTCCAACTTTGCCCACAATATCCTGGTTACCTCCCAGTCTGGAGAAAAACTCTCCCTGGAACCTGCAACAGCCTTTGGCTGCAGACATTTCAATCCAAAATGGTGTAAACAAAAAACTTTAAACTATAAATCCAACAAAGCAAGATAAAGCAATAAATCCGGCAGCGCACGATAAGGAGTTTCAGAAGTGAAGTAACCCGGCAGTAAATCCAACCAGTTGGGAGGATGCCAGGAACTTTAATAACAGCAGCCAACATTAGATCAACTCAACGTTTGTTCCCAACAAACGCCCCTCCCAAACTACCTCTCCTTTAAACTCCCTCCCCAGGCCTTGTGCCTTTTGAAGGGAATCAGGGCCCTTTCCTTCCTCGTAAGCCACGCAACCCATGTTGCTCTCTTCTCCGTTCCTCCCTGCGTGCCCTAGGATGAAGAGGGGGTGGGCCTGGGTCTTCCACTGGACTCCCTCTCCCTTGTTCTACCTCTCCCCTGCTCTGCCCAGCCGGACTTTGCCCTTCCCCAGTTTCCTCCACAGCCAATGGAGCCACTCTCGCTCCCTGAAGGCTGTTTGTCTTCCTCCTCGGATTCAGACTCCGATGGGGGCATGACAGGATCTGGCAACTCCTCACAACTGGAAGTGCAGGCCGAAAGGGAAGGCTTTTGTGGCCTGTGCTGTCAGGGTGTCTGCCTCTGGTGGGCTTTTTGCGAAGACGGCATCTCTTGCCAGTTGTGTCTTGGTTTACTCGTGACCCAATCATGAGTGTTGGGTTGCTTTTCTTGTATTTGAGAGGAGGGATTATTGCAACAGCTTTCTTGTAGTGTCTGTGTTTCCCAAAAAGGAGAAATGGAGGAGAAAAAAAACTTAACAAAGGCAGAAAGCAGCTCCAGTCTTCCTGCCATAGCCTCAAGCAGAAGCCTCCAGTCTTTAGAAGTGGATATTTTGTACCTATGACGAAAGCCAGGTCATCCTATTCATAAACAAAACATTTTCAGCCACATCTCCCACAGGAGGCTGGAGCTGATGGGATTAAGAATTTACATTCATCATCATCATCTTTTAACGACCCCATAATTCCTTGTGAGGTGGAATCTGGGTAACTGAATGGAGCTTGAGTGTTTCCTGGCCGGATACCTTTCCTGTCACCAATGCAGAGTTATATTCAGCAGATATATTCTCATTGTGCCCAGAGAGAGAACTATCTGCCTCTACCTAGAATCGAACTCACAGCCTCCTGATCATGAGGTGAGAACTTCACCTCTAAGCCACCACTCCACCCCTGGTTAAAAAATTTCCATTCCTCCACCCAAATTCTAAGGACAGGACATGACCTTTAGGACATAATAGGATTAACCCACCACCGTTGGAATAGTAAAAGACACAAGGCTCACTACATTGCACAACCCCCCTAGAGCATCTCAATCAGTAAACCCCCAGAACCCTATAAAAATCCATCCACTCACTCAGCCAACTGGTCTCCATTTTCTGCTGTCACTGAAGTGTCTAGCATCCAAATAAAACAGAGACCTTCTTTCCATGCGGTTGCCTCCATTTTATTTTCAGCGTCTTTCTCCCCGGCTTGGAACCGGAGTGGATTTTTCTTCCAGCAGCTGTCGGCTCTTGCTGATGGGAGAAAAACAATGTGTGTGAGGGGGTAGGTGGAGAAATAGTTCCCTAAGGGTTCCTGGAGTGGGACAGAATGATCTCGCCCATTTTCAAGAAAGAATCCTTTTCAGTGCCTGATCTGTTTGCTTGGGTCCTCAGAAATTTGAAAGAGGAGACCAAATCACAACACATTTTTGTGTTATGACGTGGTTGTGTTGTTGTTGTTTATCCCATAGGAGACCCAGAAATGTTTCAATTCACAATGGTTTTGGCTCAGGCTTTAAGTCAGTATCTGGTGTTGCTTTCCAAACTGCCAGCTTCTCTGCGCATCCCTCCGGAGAAGGAAAATGACATTGTGAAGTTCATTGTGATGCTGCTAGAGGTAAGGGCGGTCACGATATTGGAAAACAATAATATATATTTTTAAATTTGATGACGCTGCCTTCTAAAAAGTGACAAACCGTAGAGAACCTTGCAGTCTCGCGGGTTATTATTGTGCCACAATTCTGCTGTGATGGTGTTATGTGGAAAAAATATTTCAAATCCCGTGTTGAGTTGGCCTTTTTATGATTCATATAGCTGTGGCTTATTTGTGCTTCTGGATAATTTCCCATAAAGGAAGCGGTAGGTTTATTCCAGACCAGAATGCCTAAACCTGATTGGCTACTAGGTTTTGAGAGAAAATTCTGCCTGTCTCAACTTATTTTCACATCTCTCTTAATTAAATTTCAGAAGGTTCGTGCAAATCCACAGGTTTGAATTAACAGAACCACAAATATAAACACTGCCTACTGTTTAAAAAAAAAGAAAAATAAAGAAAAACTAATTGAAACTATATTGTAATTCACAGAACAGGTCAGGGAAGAGTGATGCTTTTTGGTGTTAACCACTAAATTATGCATAATTTTTTCCCATTTTTAATTTTTTTTTACATACAATAAATCCATTCCATTTCAATCATGTGTATTAGGTACATATTTCGTGTGCTTACAGTTAATAATAATTTCTTATCAATATAACAATAATCACATTCCCGTATGAATAATATAAGTACTATCCAATATATCTATTTCACCAATTTCTCTTATTGCTTTATAACTACATCTACTCCATTATAATTTATTTTATTTTCTAATTATTGATAAAACAAACCCAATACCACGTAATATTCAGATTCTTCCTTTTCTTTAATTTCTAATGTTAATCTATTCATTTCTGCACATTCAAATATGTTTTCGATTACTTTTCCCTCTATCTGTATCTTTATCACTCTTCCAATTCTGAGCAAATACAATTCTAGCTACTGTTAAGACATGTATGATTAAGTATGTTTTTTCTTTACTATAACCTTCAGGTACCATTCCTTATAAAAAAAATTCAGGTTTCAAATCTATACGTTGTTTAAACATTTTTTCCAACCATGTGTGTATTTTAGTCCAATATCTTTTAGCTTCTATGCAAGGCCACCACATATAGGAATGTGTCCCTGGTGTTTGATGACACTTTCAGCATTTAGTTGATTTATCTTTAAACATTTTCGCTAGTTATGCATAATTTTGATGGGTGGATTTGAAATTCTGGGAATGAGCAGGTGACCTGGGAGAATGAATGAAAAGAGAAGAAGAAATCACAAAGAGTAGACATGGATGACTGTTTCTTGCAATTGATTCATTGCGAAGGACTGTTCAACTTCCTAAATGTTGTTGCTGATTGTTTATTTGGTTTATAAGGCAGTTTATCAAGTTACATGATTTGAAATTACAAAGCTTGTTGGAAATATCAGCCACCTTAAAGCTTTTCCTGATCAGACGATGATGGTGCTTTTAAATAATTTATTTCAGTAATTATTTAAAATAAACTTTTACATCATCTAGATAATTAAATTAATAATAATAATAATAATAATAATAATAATAATAATAATAATAATAATAATATAATTGGTGCCTTGGTAAGACCACACTTGGAATATTGCATCCAGTTTTGGTCACCATCATAGAATAAAGACGTTGAGACTCTGGAAAAAGTACAGAGCAATAAAGATGATTAGAGAACTGAAGAACGGTTGCAGGAATTGGGTATGTCTACATTAATGAAAAGAAGGACATGATAGTAGAGTCTTCCAATATTTGAGGGGCTGCCACAAGGAAGAGGGGGGTCAAAGCACCTGAAGACAGGAGAAGAAAAGAAGCAACGGATGGAAACTCATCAAGGAGAGAAACAACCTAGAACTAAGGAGGAATTTCCTGACAGTGAGAACAATTAATCAGTGGAACACCTGGCCTCCAGAAGTTTTGAAGGCTCCATCACTGGAGGCTTTGAAGAAGAGACTGGACAGCCGCTTGTCTGAAAGGGTACTATAGGATCTCCTGCTTGAGCAGGGGGCTGGACTAGAGGGCCCCCATGGTCCCTCCCAGCTCTGTTATTCTGCCCCTTTCTTTTTTGTCCTAACAGATCCTCTCTTGGCACTTAGCACGCAAGCAGGTGCCCCTAAGTATGGATCTCCAGGCTGTGCTGGATTGCTGTTGTCTGGCATTGCAACAGACGGAGCTGTGGAATCTCTGGGCCTCCACAGAGAACTCCAGCCAGGCCGCCTCGCTCATCCATTGCACCCGATTCATCCTGGTAGCAGGTGAGCCCCACCCCCACCCCCAGATTCGATCCCTTCCCTAATCTTTTCCTTCAGTCCTTTCTAAAAGTTTTCGCTTCCATCCAGCCAGTCAGCTCCCACGGAAGGAATCGCCTGGTTTGCCTGAATTTCTGAATTTTTTTCTATCATTTTATCACCTTCCGCAGCTGAGAATGAGAGGCTACTGTCAAATGTTATTTTATATTTTATATTTTATTATACATTATATTATATCATATTCGTTATATTATAGTACAATATAATATATTTATTATGTTATACGTATTACATGTATTATATTTTATTATTTTATATTTTATTATATATTATATTTATTATATTATAATACAATATATTATATTTATTATGTTATATATGAATTATATTCATTATATTTTATTATATTATATTTATTATATAATACAATATAATAATATATTTTATTATATGTATTACATTATATGTTATTATATGTACCATATTATGTTATAGTGTGATATAATATATTACGTTAAATGTATTTTATTATAATACAATATAATAATATATTTATTATATTATAAATATAATATACAATGCAGTGCAGTGCAATTCAATTCAATACAATACAACACAACATAACACAATGCAATACAATATTTTTTTATGCCTTCAAGTCAGTCTTGATTCCAGGGTATCACCCAGGCAATTTCTTGCAGGCTTGGGGGAAAATATTTCCACAGGTGGTTTGCCCCAGATGGTTCCTTCCTGGCCTCCAGTCCAGTGTCTTTGACCACTGCACCAGACTGCTCTCCCTGTCAAACAAAATGAATGCCAATGGAGTGAGGGAAGTTCGGGGGTGGGGGAGGAATCCACTCACTCACTCCAGGCATGAGGCAAAAACAAAAACAGAAAAAGAAACTTTAGGAGTTGGAGCGAGTCTGTAGTCTGAAGTTTCTTCAGAAACTTTGCTGGAGTTCATGTGTACAGTTGGAGATCTTTGAAGGATCCGTTTTGAAAAATACATGTTGCTTCCGTCTGATTTAGTGGCCATTGAACCGGGAAATCGCCTCCTGAGTCCAGAGAAAAGGAAAAAGATTCAGAAGGCAGCCAGTGAGAACGAAAAGAGTTCACAAACACCAAGTAAGGATAAAAAAAACTCTTTCTATGCATGAAGTTGTGTTTGGATATAAGTCATAGGTGTACAGTTATATGTCACAATTCTACCTAAGCTTAGAGGTAGAGCTGTACCTACTTGTATTGGAACTAATGGTGGGTGCAAATGCTTTGCAACTAAATTAGATGTGGATTTCACTTTAGGTTTACGTATAGGAAATGTCTCTGAAGACGTCAGGGTAAAATTTACTAGGAGGAGGTGATCTTTACCAAGGTGGTAGCTGGAGTTAAGGCTGTAAGAGAAAGGTTGAGAAATGACTATCCCCCTATCATGTCTTCTCCAGCCTCAGTTTCCCTTTGGTGGCTATTCTTGGGAAATCAGAAAACATACACGCATCCAAGATATTTTAATGCATTTAATATCAAACTGGGTGGATGCATGGATGGATGGATGGATGGATGGATGGATGGACGGACAGATAGGTTAGGATAGGGTGCATGATAGACATAGCTAAATGGATGTATAAGATAGGATAAATGATAGATAAATGGATGGATGGATGGACAGGATAGGATACATGATAGATAGATGGATGCATGGATAAGATAGGATACATAATAGACATGATAGATAGATGGATGGATGGATTCTAAAAGGAAAGGAAGGAAGGAAGGAAGGAAGGAAGGAAGGAAGGAAGGAAGGAAAGGATGGATGGAAGGATGGATTTTGAGAGGAAGGAAGGAAAGGAAATGTTGACAAAGGAAAGAAGAGGGGGGGAGAGAAAGGAAGGGATGGAAGGCAGGAAGGTTTCTGAGAGAAGAAAGAAGGAAGGAAAATGAAGGAGAGAGGAAGAAAAGGATGGATAGAAGGAAGGAAAGAGAAGGAAGGGATGGGTGAAGGAAGGATTCTGAAAGAAAGGAAAGAAGGAAGGTTGACGAAGGGAAGAAGGAAAGAGGAAGAAAGGAAGGGATGGATAGAAGGAAGGTTTCTGAGAGAAGAAAGAAGGAAGGAAAATGAAGGAGAGAGGAAGAAAAGGATGGATGGACGGATGGACACAGGATAGGATACTTGATGGAGATAGTTAAATGCATGAATGAATGGATAGGATACATGATGGATGGATAGATAGATAAACAGACAGACAAACAGACCCTCCCAGTCTTTCCACTTAATTTACTGTAATAAATGTTTGCTTTTTTGTCCACTTAAGATTCTGAGAACATTACAGCAACTTGTGAAGTGGTAGCTGAGTTGGTGGAATGCCTGCAGTCTGTCTTGGCTCTGGGGCACAAGAAGAACAGTCCCATCCCTGCATTCCTGACCCCCGTTTTGAGGAACATCATCATCAGCCTGTCCCGGCTGCCACTAGTCAACAGCTACGCCCGGGTTCCCCTCCTGGTACGTATTGAACCTGAGAAGCTGAAGTGTTGTTTTTTCCTGCTTAGCCCGTTCTTGTTTTCAGAGGAGCGAAACCCCAGTTTTTGTATTTCGAGATAACCTATATTTATTGTTGCAAATGCCTGCTTCTTTTTATTCTCGGTCTTTATTCAGGAACAAAATGCCCCAAAAGCAGAGCTTCCAAATTGCTACCGTGTTTCCCCGAAAATAAGGCTCTGTCTTATATATATATATATTTTGCCACCAAAAAAAGGCACCAGGTCTTATTTTGGGGGGATGTCCTCCACTGACTAACCTCACTTGTGTGCGTCGCCCCCTGGCCTCCTTGTCACCATCAGAGGCCTTCAGGAACTTCTTCTGCGACCGGCAAGGCTTTCCTGAAGGCCTCTGCAGCCCATAACGGAGCTCTGGATCAATCCAGAGCTTTGTTCTCCGCTCCAGAGGCCTTCAGGAAAGCCTGGCCAGCCTTGCTGGTCACAGAGGAAATGGGCCGGCAAGGCAGGTGTCGGGGTGTGCGAGGCCTGGCTACAACTGTCCGAAGGTAAGTAGTAGGGCAGCTCCACCTCCCATCCCATCCCCACCCTAGCTTAATTTTTACCCATGCAATCTGGAATGGGCAGGATCTTGATTAGGGCTTATTTTGGGGGGTAGGACTTACATTTGGCGCATGTGTAAAAATTCAAACTAGGACTTATTTTCAGGTTAGGTCGTATTTTCGGGGAAACAGGGTAGTATTAGTGTACAAGTAGCCCTCAACATACAACCGCAACGGAGCCCAAAATTTATATGGCTAAATGAGACATTTGTTAAGTGAGTTTTGCTCCATTTTATCGCTTTTCTTGCCACAGTTGTGATGATTTTTTTCAGTGATGTTGTAACTCTGAACAGGCACTAGGTGGACTGTTGTAAGTCAAGGACTACTTAACTATTTCTCCACCCTTCTATGTTTGCGATAGGTCTGGAAATTGGGCTGGTCCCCCAAGCCGACAGGTGAATTCGGCACGACATTTCCCGAAATTCCTGTGGAATTTCTCCAAGAGAGAGAAATCTTCAAAGAATTTATCTACCGAATTAACACCCTGGGTAAGTCCCGGCGACTGGAAATGAGTTTCAGTCATGAAAGCTGAAGGCTTTTGATACAGGTGAACATTTAAAAATCCCTGTTAAGAAGGTTTAATTCTGGGTGAATTTGCCTGAATTCTCTGCAATCCTAAATAGCCATTGTAGGACTGAAGAACCAGACCAGGCAGAGTTTCCTGAGATCTGTTATGCCCCCGTCAGAGTCTGAATCTGAGACAGAAGATAGACAGCTGACAGCGGGAAAGTGGCTCTGTTGGCTGTGGAGGAAACTGAGGAAGAGCAAACTCAGTGTCACGCCCCTGTTGGAGATTGACTCCGAGGGAGAGGAGGAACAGCCGACAGGGAGTGGAAGTGTGGTTGTAGAGGAGGCTGGGGAAGGGCAGATGCCGGCTGGGCAGTCAGAGGAAGACCCAGGCCTATTCTCTCTCCATCCTAGGTGCAGGGAGGAGAGGAGAAGGGAGAGACAGGAATAACATGGTCTACGGGGGAGGAAAGGGCCTTGATCCTTTTCATGGGCTGCCACTGTGAGAACTGGTTAAAAGGACGGACATGCGTCTGGGCCAGTGCTGGAAACAAAGTGTGGAAATATTTCTAGTCTGTCGTTCCTCTCTGAGTTTGGCGTCCTTCCCTGTGTGTGTTCCGATATCTGTGGACGTCTTCAAGCCCTTATCTTGCCTGGTTCCCTTAATTGTTTCAGTGTGGTTTGTGTTGTTTTTACTCTTTATAACTTATAGGCATTTTTAGTTTAAACGGCATTTCCTCCTTTTCGTAACTGCTTGTGGGGGAGTTTTTTTGTCTCCAGTCAAGGATATTTGGAGCTTTGAAGCAAAGTGAAGGAATAAAAGGAACTTCACCTGTTTTTGTGACTGTGTTTATTTTGTATCCTACCCTGGGTCATTACAGTCAGGCTGGGCAGAACAGGGGAGAGGTAAAACAAGGGAGAGGGGGCTCAGAGGAAGACCAAGGCCCACTGCCTCCTCATCCTAGGGAAGAAGGCAGAAGAGAGCAACATGGGTAGCGTGGCTTATGAGAAAGGAAAGGGCCCCGATTCCCTTCACAAGGCACGTCTGGGGAGGGAGTTTAAAGGAAAGGCAGTTGGGAGGGGGGTTTGTCAGGAACAAACACTGAATTCATCTAGTGTTGAGAGTTGTGTTCTGCATTCCTCCTGACTGCTGTGCTTCTGTGTGCTTATCTTGCTTTGCTGGAATTATTGGACTCAGTATCTTGCCCTGCTGGAGTGATTGATTGCATTCATTCTGCCTACAACGTTTGGACTAGAGTCTCTGCAGCCAGAGAGTTTTTCTCCAGGCCGGAGAGTAAGCAGGACGTTGGGGGAAAAGTTGGAGCAAATAAAGGGACTCATACCTGTTCTCTGGTTGTGTTGCCTTCGTGCCACGCCCCGGGTCATCACAAGAACAGGGACATAAAGATAGCAATAACAATAGCCCTTAGACTTATATCCCGCTTCACAGTGCTTTACAGCCCTGTCTAAGTGGTTTACAGAGTCAACCTCTTGCCCCCAACCATCTGGGTCCCCATTTTACTGACCTCAGAAGGATGGAAGGCTGAATCAACCTTGAGCTGGGCAGGATCAAACTCCTGGCAGTGGGCAGCGTCAGCCTGCAATGCTGCATTCTAACCACTGCGCCACCACTGCCCTATTCTGTCCAGTCCAGGGGGTCAGTTTACATCTCCTCTTGATTCAGAGTTGAAGAGAGCACAGGTCATCTCTAAAGACCCTTGTGATATTTGTTTCTCGTTATTTCGCTTGTCCTTCCGGTTTTAAATAAAGGAGCCTGAGAGGCTCTGGATTCCGGAAGGCTAAATGTTGATTGATGTGTCGTATTTCTAAAGCTGCCCATCTCACGGCAAGTCTGTGGTTTTTACCTGTAGGGTGGACAAACCGCATGCAGTTTGAGGAAACCTGGGCCAGCCTCCTGGGAGTTCTTGTGACCCAGCCGATCGTCATGGATCAGGAGGAAAACCAGCAAGAGGTAAAATAATCAGGTGTCCTTGGTGCCCTCTGGCCGTGGTCTCTCTCTCTCTCTCTCTCCCTCCTTCCCTCTCCCCCCTCCCCCTCTCCCTCTATCTCTCTTCCTCTCCCTCTCTGTCTCTGTGTGTTTGTGTGTTTCTATATCTGTCTCTGTGTCTGTCTCTCTCTCTGTGTCTCTGTCTGTCTCTCTGTGTGTCTCTGTCTCTCTCCCTCTCCTCTCTCTGTCTCTTTCCCTCCCTCTCTCTGTTTCTCTCTGTCTGTCTCTCTCTCTGTGTCTCTATCTGTCTCTCTCTGTGTCTCTGTCTCTCTCCCTCTCTCTCTCTCTGTCTCTTTCCCTCCCTCTCTGTTTCTCTCTGTCTGTCTCTCTCTCTCTGTGTCTCTATCTGTCTCTCTCTGTGTCTCTGTCTCTCTCCCTCTCTCCCTCTCTGTCTCTTTCCCTCCCTCTCTGTTTCTCTCTGTCTGTCTCTCTCTCTCTGTGTCTCTATCTGTCTCTCTCTGTGTCTCTGTCTCTCTCCCTCTCCCTCTCTGTCTCTTTCCCTCCCTCTCTGTTTCTCTCTGTCTGTCTCTCTCTCTGTGTCTCTATCTGTCTCTCTCTGTGTCTCTGTCTCTCTCCCTCTCCCTCTCTGTCTCTTTCCTTCCTCTCTGTCTTTTCTCTCTCTGTCTGTCTCTCTCTCTGTCTCTCTATCTCTCTGTCTGTCTCTGTGTCTCTGTCTCTCTCCCTCTCCCTCTCTGTCTCTTTCCCTCCCTCTCTGTTTCTCTCTGTCTGTCTCTCTCTCTGTGTCTCTATCTGTCTCTCTCTGTGTCTCTGTCTCTCTCCCTCTCCCTCTCTGTCTCTTTCCCTCCCTCTCTGTTCTCTCTGTCTGTCTCTCTCTCTCTGTGTCTCTATCTGTCTCTCTCTGTGTCTGTCTCTCTCCCTCTCCCTCTCTGTCTCTTTCCCTCCCTCTCTGTTTCTCTCTGTCTGTCTCTCTCTCTCTGTGTCTCTATCTGTCTCTCTCTGTGTCTCTGTCTCTCTCCTCTCTCTGTCTCTTTCCCTTCTCTCTGTTTCTCTCTGTCTGTCTCTCTCTGTGTCTATCTGTCTCTCTCTGTTCTCTTGCTCTCCTCCCTCTCTCTCTGTCTCTTTCTTCTCTCTGTTTCTCTCTGTCTCTCTCTCTCTCTGTGTCTCTATCTGTCTCTCTCTGTGTCTGTCTCTCCCTCTCCTCTCTCTCTTTCCCTCCCTCTCTGTTTCTCTCTGTCTGTCTCTCTCTCTGTGTCTCTATCTGCTCTCTCTGTGTCTCTGTCTCTCTCTCTCCCTCTCTGTCTCTTTCCCTCCCTCTCTGTTTCTCTCTGTTGTCTCTCTCTCTGTGTCTCTATCTGTCTCTCTCTGTGTCTCTGTCTCTCTCCCTCTCCCTCTCTGTCTCTTTCCCTCCCTCTCTGTTTCTCTCTGTCTGTCTCTCTCTCTGTGTCTCTATCTGTCTCTCTCTGTGTCTCTGTCTCTCTCCCTCTCCCTCTCTGTCTCTTTCCCTCCCTCTCTGTTTCTCTCTGTCTGTCTCTCTCTCTGTGTCTCTATCTGTCTCTCTCTGTGTCTCTGTCTCTCTCCCTCTCCCTCTCTGTCTCTTTCCCTCCCTCTCTGTTTCTCTCTGTCTGTCTCTCTCTCTGTGTCTCTATCTGTCTCTCTCTGTGTCTCTGTCTCTCTCCCTCTCTCTGTCTCTCCCTCCCTCTCTCTTTTCTCCTCTGTCTTCTGTGTCTCTCTCTCTCTCTGTCTCTGTCTCTCTCTCTCCCTGTCTCTTTCCTCCTCTCTGTCTCTCTGTCTCTCTCTCTCTGTGTCTCTGTCTCTCTCCTGTCTCTCCCTCTCTGTCTGTCCCTCCCTCTCTGTTTCTCTCTGTCTGTCTCTCTCTCTCTGTGTCTCTATCTGTCTCTCTCTGTGTCTCTGTCTCTCTCCCTCTCCCTCTCTGTCTCTTTCCCTCCCTCTCTGTTTCTCTCTGTCTGTCTCTCTCTCTCTGTGTCTCTATCTGTCTCTCTCTGTGTCCTCTGTCTCTCTCCCTCTCCCTCTCTGTCTCTTTCCCTCCCTCTCTGTTTCTCTCTGTCTGTCTCTCTCTCTCTGTCTCTCTGTGTCTCTGTCTCTCTCCCTCTCTCTGTCTCTTTCCTTCCTCTCTGTTTCTCTCTGTCTCTCTCTCTCTCTCTGTCTCTTGTGTCCCTCCCCTCTCCTCTCTGTCTCTTTCCCTCCCTGTCTGTCTCTCTGTCTGTCTCTCTCTCTGTGTCTCTATCTGTCTCTCTCTGTGTCTCTGTCTCTCTCCCTCTCCCTCTCTGTCTCTTTCCTCCCTCTCTGTTTCTCTCTGTCTGTCTCTCTCTGTGTCTCTATCTCTCTGTCTGTCTCTGTGTCTGTCTGTGTCTCTCTCTCTCCCTCTCTCCCTCTCTCTCTGTCTCTCCCTCTCTCTCTCTCTCTCTCTTTGTAGAAATCCATTTTTCTAGATAGGTCTAAACATCTGATTCTTTTCCCCCTCACTCCCCATTTCCCACCCTCCCACCTACATTTAGACTGACACCTGTGTCCTTTTCTTTGTTTCCAGGAAGACATGGAAAGAACTCAGATCAACGTTCTGGCTGTTCAGGCAATCACCTCCTTGGTGCTGAGCGCAATGACCATCCCGCTGGCCGGCAATCCAGCCGTGAGCTGTTTGGAGCAGCAGCCTCGAAACAAAACCTTGAAAGCTCTTGACACCAGGTATTTCGCTTCCTTTCTCCCTCATTACGCCTTGGTTAGGGGAACACAGCTTGTAAACTCCTTGGCTCTGTGATAGGAGCATAATTTGCAAGCCTTCTGGAGGTTTCAGGGAAGTATCAAAAACCAGAAACAAGAGAAAACCTCCAGGAAAAAAACCCTGAGTCAGTCACAGACATCCTGGTGGCAGAAGAGAAGAGAAGAGGATAGATTGGAATGGAGAGAAGAGGATAGAGGATAGAATAGAGGAGAGAGGAGAGGAGAGAAAATGGAATGGAGAGGAGAGAAGAGAAGAGAAGAGAAGAGAAGAGAGAAGAGGGGAGAGAAGAGAAGAGAGAATAGAATAGAGTAGAGTAGAGTAGAATAGAATAGAATAGAATAGAATAGAATAGAATAGAGAGGAGAGGATAGAAGAGAGGATAGAATAGAGTAGAGAGGAGAGGAGAGAAAATGGAATGGAATGGAGAGGAGAGAAAGAAGAGAAGATAGATTAAAATATAGAAGAGAAGAGAGATAGAATAGAAGAGAGAAGAGAAGAGAGGAGAGAATAGGGAAGAGGAGAGAAGAGAATAGAGAGAAAATGGAATGGAATGGAGAGGAGAGAAGAAGAGAAGAGAAGATAGATTAAAATATAGAAGAGAGGAGAGGATAGAATAGAAGAGAGAAGAGAAGAGAGGAGAGAATAGGGAAGAGGAGAGAAGAGAATAGAGAGAAAATGGAATGGAATGGAGAGGAGAGAAGAAGAGAAGAGAAGATAGATTAAAATATAGAAGAGAAGAGAGGATAGAATAGAAGAGGGAAGAGAAGAGAGGATAGAATAGAATAGGGAAGAGAGGAGAGGAGAATAGAGAGGAGAGCAGAGGAAAGAGAGTAGAAGAGAAAATAGAATAGAATAGAATGAAGTTTAGAGTAGAGTAGAATAGGAAAGAGGAAGAGAAGAGAATAATGAAGAGAAGAGAGAACAGAACTGTTGGAAGGGACCTTGGAGGTCTTCTAGTCCAGCCCCCTGCTCAAGCAGGAGACCCTATACCATTCCAGACAAGTGGTTGTCCAGTCTCTTCTTAAAAACCTCCAGTGATGAAGCACCCACAACGTCTGAGGGCAACTTCTGTTCCACTGGTTGATTGTCTTGACTGTTGGAAGCTTCTCCTTCATTCCAAGTTGCTTCTCTCCTTGATTCATTTCCATCCATTGTTTCTTGTCCTGCCTTCTGGTGCTTTGGAGAATAGGTTGATCCCGTCTTCTTTGGGGCAGCCCCTTAGATATTGGATCACTGGACCTTCCTTTCATGAAATTAGACATACCCAATTCCAGCGACAGTTCTTCGTATCTTTTAGCCTCCAGCCCCTTAATCCTCTTGGTTGCTCTTCTCTGCACTCTTTGCAGAGTCTCAACATCTTTTTTTACATCATGGCGACTTAAGCAGAGGGAGCTCAACCATGGATGAATCCTTTCTAATCCCAACAAGTGCTTGAGAAGGGTTAAAAAGCAGTTTCTTTCCTTTATTTTCTCCCTCTCTTGCTCTCTCTTCATTCGACTCTGCGTCGTTCCATTTATCTTTGGTTTAAGACAGCGTCCCTCCACCTGCAGTACACAGAACCCTGGGTGGTGGTGGTGGGGGCACGATGTCATCACAGAGGACTCCCCAAGGCTGGAAGAACTGTTATGGTTTAAATCTTAACGTCCAAAGTTGCAACTTTGAACGGCCACTACGAATGGTCGTAAGTCGAGGACTTCCCCGTAGCCCATTTCAGTTATAAATGTCACGTACTTTCAAGAAAAAAAGGGGAAAAAAAGAACATGTGTTTTAAAACGCCTCACTGAATTGATGATTTCTCTCTGTATATTATTACTAGCTGGATACCCGTGCTTTGCTACGAAACTATGTGGTCGGGCTTAGATTTTGGGGAGGAAAATAAGGGGGGGGAAATTCTGCCTCTGCCTACCAGCACCCATCGGTATTCATCTGGCTAGCGTCCTGTCAGTGTGAGAGAGTGGAGGGCTGTTTGGAAACTGAAAGAGTATTTGCTGTGTGAGCAAGGAGGAGACAGCAAGGAGTCTGGGCGTGGCTTAGGTCAACTGTTCTGTACAAAAGCTGCTTGGTGTTGGTCTGAAACTGAAACTGAAACTCCTCTGCTTGTGTTTTGCATTTGGAAGAGATTTCTTTTCAGGTGGGGAGGGGGAGTAGAACTCCCTAGCATCAGAGCGTGTTAATAATAATAACAATATAGGAAATACTCTAAATGCTCTGATGGTCCTTTTGAAAAACCCTTTCTTAGTAAGCACCTAGAAGCCAAGAGGAACCTACGTGCCAAATTTCAAGTTTGTAGGCTTTATGGTTCTCAAGATTTTGTGATGATTTGTGAGGGGTGTTTTGCTTTTATATTTTATATATATATATAGAAGATTCAAAACAATGCATTTTTTCTGCTGAACATCAGGTTTGGGAGAAAATTGAACATTATCCGAGGAATTGTCGAGCAAGAGATCCAAGAAATGGCCTCTAAGAGAGACAACGTTGCTTGCCATCACTTATACCAGGTGTGGGACCCTGTTCCCTCCCTGGCCCCCTCTACTACAGGTAAACGGTGATTTACATATTTGTCAGTATCTCAACGATCAATGCACCACATGCACAAGCACACAGAGAGATGCCCCACGCTATGCGCGCTTGGATTCAGGAAGAGAAATCAAATATTGCTCAACGTTAAAACGCTTACAGCTGATCCTGCATTTTTAACCAGGGACAATTTACTTGACTTGTGGCCACAATTGAGCCACAAATTTTCTGTGGTTAAGTGAGACATTTGTTAAGTGAGTTCTTGCCACAGTTGTTCACTGAATCCCTGCGTGATGACGCAGGGCACAGCGCAGAGTCAACCCAGGCAGCTCCAAATTTCCCCAAACGCTCCCATGTTTCTGGCAAGTCCCAGAGCAAAGTGGTCACACACACATACACCACAGCTCCAGCAGTCTCTGGCTGCAAGTAGCCCAGCCCAGCGCTGCTGCGTACACTGCACAGCAATAAATCCATCAGGGCAAGTTGAGGAGTCCAGGAATCAAAGGAGCAAGGCAAGTAATCCAGAAATCCAGAAAAAAAAGGCAAGGAATCCAGGAAAGTTCAAACGTCAGCACTCGGCACTCCGTGAATTCAGCGTTTGTTCCCGACAAATGCCCCTCCTCACAGCGTTCTCCTTAAGTCTCCGTTCCCAGGTGTGCCTTGTGAAGAGGGGCTGGGGGTTCTCCTCCCGAGTAGCCGGATCAGTCTGCGCTGTTCTCGCCTTCGCTCCACTCTCCATGCTCAGGGATCAGGAGGGGGCTGTCCTTGCTCATCGCCTGAGCTCTGTCTCTCATGTTCCCTGCTTAGCCTCTCTCGGTCATCCTGCCCCCCTTCCTCCCTGCTTACAAGCCGGTCCCAATCCTGAAAGGCTCTGGCCTGACTCAGCCTGCTCCTCCCCACATTCCAATGAAGCCGCCCCCTCCATCTCCCACTCAGTTCTTGCTCATCTCCCCCTCCCCCACAGATTCAGGCTCTGCCGGGGGCATGACACCCCATCTCCAGATCAGGGTCTGGCGATTTGTGGGGTTTCACCTCCCTTTGGCTCCTTTATCAGCCTAACACGTTAGTCGCCAACCGGTGGGCTGGAGACCACTGGTGGTCCGCGAGAAAATTTTGGTGGTCCACAGAGAAATGTCCCACACAAAGCACCGCCAAAAAGCAATTAATTCAGGCTGCGCGGGAACACAAGGCTGCACCGCCCACATGGCCCGCCCACCCACTGGCCCCCACCCTTCAGCCGAGCGCAAACCTTACCTTGAGTAGAGCAACGCGAGCTGGAACTGGAAGGTAAGACCAACGGCAGGGGAGGGAAATCCACCTCGGGTGTGGCTTGCTGACATTGGTGGGAAAGTCGGCCCCATATTCCAGAGCTGCAGTCGCCACAGGACTGACCCTTTAGTCATCCTGGAGCAGCTTCTCTAGTCCATGGCAGGTCGGTGCATCCGGGTGGAGGAGCAGCTACTCCGGGATGACCAAAGGGCCAGTCCTGTGACTACTGCAGCTCTGGAATAGGGGACCGACTTTCCCAACCAACATCCGCAAGCCACCGTCAAGTCAAAATTCATATTAGTGGCCCGCGGGATTTGAAATTATGAGTTTGGTGGTCCCTGAGGTCCAAAAGGTTGGCAACCCCCGGTCTAACAGATAAATAAATTGAAACTCTGGCCCTCCTAATTACGTTTCCTTTTTTTAATTTCAGGTGCCCTCATCAGCCACGAGAAGCTGCTGCTGCAGATCAATACAGAGCGTGAAATGGGGAATATGCGATACAAACTAGGACAGGTTGGTTCAAATGCCTAAGAAAAGAAAAAAGAAAAACAAGCCATTTTTGGATCCCTAAAACCCAGGCGGTCTGTTCTGAACCAGGCTTCGTCAACTGTAATTCATCACAAAGTTGTTTTAAAAGCAATACCTATTTTATTGCAACGCTGGGAATTGCTTTCATTCCCAGCCAGAACTAATCTTAAACGGTTCCCCCGAGATAAGCACACACCTTTCACTTCTGTGGAGTGCTGCCAGAAACAGAAGTATCCAATTAACTATAAAAGAAACCAACCGAAGTGCAAGAAAAACCCAAGTACACAGAACTTAAGGATGGTTCAGAACTGATTGAACTACTTTGCTTCCTGCAAAGCTTTCGTCATTTAGGTTTCACTTTTATCCCTGATGGGAGGGGCAATCACTTCCCAGCCTTACTCCCCAGTTGCCCCTTTGTTTCAGCTGCTCTTGCCTTCTGGCAGCTCTGCGCATACACTGAGAACAGGCTCCCTTTGTTCCTCTGCCTCGCTGCTGCCAGACTCTGGAGACCACTCCCAGATGGTCCTGGCCTCATCTCTGCATTGGATGCAGGACCTTCGTCCGGGTCCTCTCCAGACTCCCTGACTGGCCCCCTTTCTTCCTCACTGTCCGATTCCACTGCCGTCTGCACCGGCTGCCGGTGAACTGCAAGACAGTCATTGACGTACAGCCATTCGTTTAGGGACCATTCAAAGTTACAACGGCACTGAGCAAAAGGGGATCCCTGACCATTTTTCACCTTTATGACCATTGCAGCATTCCCCCGTGATCATGTGATTTATACTCGGCCGTTTGGCCACTGACTCCTACTTAATGACGGTCGCAACGTCCCAGGGTCATGCAAATCCCTGTTTGCGACCTTCCAACAACTTCAGCAACTCGCTTAACAGCGGTGGCAAGAAAGGTTGTGAAATCGATTTTTAACCATTGCGCCCACCAAAATGTTGAGCCTCGGTTTTGGTTGTACGTCAAGAACTACTCGTAACGGCCTTTTGGCGTCTTCACAGCTTGATTTATGCCTTAATTCACTGGGTGATGTTTTGTTACGTTGAGGTGGGCCTTTAAGGGGCTCAAGAATTGTTTTCAATCTTTATTTTTTCTCTATTGTTATTTTTTTGGCCCGCAGGTCTCCATCCATTCTGTGTGGTTGGGAAATAGCATTACCCCTTTGCGGGAAGAAGAATGGGGCGAAGATGAAGATGATGAGAGCGACATGCCTGCTCTTACTTCTCCTCCCTCCTCACCCGTCAATTCCAGGTGTGTCTTTTTTTTTAAAAAAAAAAAAAATTCTCTCTGAATGGAAGATGAATGAATATGTTTGTTGGGAATAGCATAGGGCAGTGATGACGAACCTTTTTGTTGTGGTGTGCTGAAAGCAAGTTCACGTGCCGGCACCCACAATGCAATGCGCCCCGCCGCATGCGCGCACAATACCACCACCACCGCCCTCTTATCTGCACTGTGGATGTGTGTGCCTCCCAGCTGATTTTCAGCCCATTTAAGGCTGTTTTTGCCCTCCCGGAGGCTCAAGGAAAGCCTCTGCACCCTCGGGAGGCTGAAATACGGGCCTGTTTCGGCACTTCCGGTATTTCCGGAAGGCCCATTTTTCATCCTGCCGAGGCTTCCCTCGAGCCTTCGGGAGGGCGAAAAGGGCCTCAAACGGACCGAAAATCACCTGGGAGGCACGCGCATGTGCAGTGCAAGTAAGTTTGGCTGGGGCTCGCGGTGCCCACACAAATAGCTCTGCATGCCTCCTGTGGCTCACGTGCCATAGGTTCGCCGTCACAGGTATAGGGTTCCCTGCTTGATCAGGGGGTTAAGACTAGAAGGCTTCCAAGGTCCTTTCCAGCTCTGGTATTCTGTTACAAGTGAAGCTGGCTTGTATGTGACCAGGGGTGACCAGCTGTGATCTCTTTCAGGAATAAGGAAGTGAGCTAAAGCCACTTCCTACCGTCCCAAACTGCAAGGGGAAAAAAAAAAAAAAGATCCCAAAATGAGCTTGTAACAGTGACAGAAGAGTAGAGAGGGGCTCCATTGCGGCTCATTTCTGGGACCCCAATGAGCAGAAGCGTGGGGGAATTATGGCCCTTTTGGTGACCTGTGGACATCCCAGAATTCCTGCGCCTGATAACAAAACGTTCGGAATCCCACCCACAAACTCGGAGAACGAACTGCACCCTCATCCTACACCCAAGTTACAGATACCATGCTTCCACAAAAATACAACCCTGTCATTCATATATATATATATGTGTGTGTGTGTGTGTGTGTGTGTGTGTGTGTGTTTTCTGAGGTTTTCACGGGTATTTGTATGTGGATCTTTGGTTAGTCGGGTTTTCTCCATCGTAAAATTGGAAGTATTTTGGCAACATTTCGACGAAATCTCATTCGTCATCTTCAGGCTTGTGTCTTCGGCTTTGTGCTTCTTGAAGTAATGTGAGCTTGCAGCTGCTTCTTCCTTTTAACTGCCAGTGGGGGTTAAAAAGGCACCAGGTCTTATTTTCGGGGGATGTCATCCACTGACTAACGTCACTTCTGTGCGTTGCCCCCTGGTCTCTTTTTGCTGTCAGAGGCTTTCGGGAACTTCTTTTTTTGTGACTGGCAAAGCTTTCCTGAAGGCCTCTGCAGCCAATAAGAGAGCTCAGGATCCTTCCAGAGCTTTGTTATCAGCTCCAGAGGCCTTTAGGGAAGCCTTGGCCAGCTGCAGAAGAAATGGGCCGGCCAGGCAGGTGTCGGGGTGTTCAAGGCCTGGCTAAAACTGTCCAAAGGTAAGTAGTAGGGCAGCTACAGCAGCCCCTCCATCCCCACCGTAGCTTAATTTTTACCCATGCACTCTGGAGTGGGCGGGATCTTAATTAGGGCTTATTTTGGAAGTAGGGCTTATATTTGGCACACATGTAAAAAAAATCAGTCTAGGACTTACTTTCCAGGTAGGTCATATTTTCAGGGACACAGGCTATTTGCACCATAATATTTACAGTGGAATTTTTGTGGGTGTATTAACTTCTCTTGACTTGTAGGAATGTTAAGAAACCAACCCACAAGCTTGGAGAACGTATCCCTAACCCCCACCCTATATCCGAATTACAGATATTTGCCACCCTTGGAGGTCTAATATTTAACTGTGGATTTCTGTTGACTTACTAACTTCTCTTGGCTTGTAGGAAGCATCGTGCTGGGGTAGACATTCATTCGTGTTCTCAGTTCCTGCTGGAATTATACAGTCAATGGATTCTGCCGTCCAGCCCAAACAAGAAGACACCAGTTACCCTGATCAGCGAAGTGGTCCGATCTGTAAGCTTTCCGGTGTTTTCCTTCTCATAAATCATGCTTTGAATTGTTGACAGTACAGATGAGCTCAGCAGCAAAGAAATATTTTCGTTGATACAATTAATCATCGCCGTGTTTCTGCATATTTTAAGCTTTTTTTCTTTATGTACCTGGTTTATAAATCTCTCCAAATCTGAGCATCTCACATCTTAAGTCCGTGGTGGGATGCAACTGGTTTAACAGTCGGTTCGGTGAGCGCGCGCTTTGTGCGCGCATGCGCCTAATGTGCACTTTTCATGCACGCACGGTGTTCAAAACCATTTTAAATGTAAAAAAAACAGGGAAATGTAGGACAGGAAAGTGCAGGGGTGAGTGGGCGAGGCCAACTGCTCACCGGAACTACCGGTTCGTTAGAACCGTTGCAAACCGGTAGAATCCCACCACTGATCTTAGTCCAGTGGTGGCTAACCTTTTGGGCTCCTATGCCGATAATTGCTTGCTCGCGTGCCAGCACCCAGAAGGCAATGTGCGCACGGGTCCCCCCCACACCCCCTGCACATGCACGCACTGTCCCCTGTGCGCACCGCACGTCTGTGCATGGGAACGCTACTCCCTGCGCATCTCTGTGCATGCGTGAGAGCCCCCCCAGTGCGCCATGCATCTGTGCATGCACGTGCGTTTCTCCTGCCCCCTGCGTATGTGCACCCAATAACCAACAATCAGTCAGGCGGGCGGTGCACACGCGCATGTGCAGTAGACCCCCTTGGGATGAGGGCTTGCATGCCGACAGTAATGGCTCTGCGTGCCACTTCTGGTAACCATGCCATAGGTTTGCCACCACTGATCTTAATGCCCTAAGACAGATAGTCCTTGACTTACAACAGATCCTTTCGTGACCGTTCCAAGTTAACAGCCGCAGTGAAAAAAGTGACCAGTGACCATTTTACACATTCAACAACCCCATGGTTACATTAAGTGAAATTGGTTTTCCTATCAACTTATCAGATGGTCACTAAAAGAGGATGCAGTTGTCATAAATACGAGTCAATAGCCAAGCATCTGAATGTTGATCCTGTGCCCATGCAGCAATGTTCATTAAGTGTGAAAACTGGCCACCGGTCACCCAGTGATGTTGTAACTTTGAACAGTCACTAAATGAACTGTTGTAAATCCATATTAAATACCTGTATTTACACATTTTTGTTGGGCAAAAGTACGGTAAAGGGAATATATATTTGATTTTACATGTACTAACTTAGTGATGGCAAACCCATGGCACGCATGCCGGAAGTGGCACGCAGATCCATCTCTGCCATCACACGAGCCATCGCCCCAGCTCAATTCCACTGTGCATGCGCGCGCGCCTCCGCCAGCCAGCTGATTGTTGGGTATCTGCCGCGCATACGCGGGGGGTGGGATGCATCGGGAGATGTGTGAGCAGGGGCAGGGGGTCACGCACGCATGCACAAGGGGTGTGGGAGCGTGGAGGGTTGCACACGCATGTGGGCGGGGGGTTCGCATGTGCAGGGGGAGCAGGGCGTCACGCATGCGTTGCATTATGGGTGCAGGCACACATGCACGCGTATGCATGCACACTTTTGGCATGCGACAACAAAAAGGTTAGTCATCACTGTACTAACTGCAGCCAGATTCGTATTTGCACAACAATGGAAAAGCGAACAGATCCTGACAGATGAGAGTGTTAATTAAACAAATATTAGAATGTGCAGAAATGGACAGATTTAAGACTTACAATTCAGGAAAAGGAAGGAATTGAATATTTCTTGACATGGGACTTATTTTGCCAATGGTTAGATAATAAAAACAGAAGTTAGAAACATGGGGATACAAAAAGGTCCAATGTTACAAAGGAGATTTTATTAAAGTACATAAGTAAAATATTATTATTATTGTATTAATATCAACATGCTGCCCAAACTCTACGCAAATACGTAAGATGTACAATATTAAAAGTTTGCTTGTGTTCACACATTTTCCGGCTTATGTCTTCGCAGCTTTTAGCTGTCTCTGACTTATTCACGGAAAGAAATCAGTTTGAAATGATGTACACAACCTTAACTGAACTGCGGAAGGTGCATCCATCGGAAGACGAGATCCTTCTTCAGTATTTGGTCCCTGCTATATGCAAAGCAGCAGCTGTCCTTGGCATGGTAAAGATATTTGGATAATCACGGGCAGTGTCAACTCATAAAACATTTTGTATACACGTTTTATAGTTGACAACAGAAAGAAGGGGGGGAGTTTCAAAGAGCAGGAGGCAGTGTGGAATCAAAAGTACATTCCATTCATATTTTCTTCAAAGACTGAAGAAAATGATGACTGAAGCTTCTGCAGAGAAAAAATCGAATTGGAGAGCATGATTGATGACTCTTGTCTATGGACCTTTTTTGTTGGATGATACACCCAGAGGGATGGGGGGGGAAAGCAGGATCAAGGGTGACAATGAATTACATATCTCAGAGTTGGCTAAGCCCAGGTTAGTGCCGGACATAGAATGGTAGCTTCAAATAAATCCTCTTTAATTTTGGGAGTGTGGCTCGAGGCTCATTATTTAATTGGAGTATGCCAGAACCCTGACAGGCAGTCCTTGACTTACGACCAACAACAGAGTCTAAAACGTCCGTTGTTGAGTGAGGGGCGCCCCTTTTTTGCCACCCTTCCTGCTATAATTAAGAAAATTGCGGCCGTTGCTAAGCGAATTGTGAAGTTGTTAAGTGAATCTGGCTTCCCCTTTGACTTTGCTCGTCGAAATGTGGCAAAAGACAGTGGTGCGGTGGCCTAGAGGTGGAGCTCTCGCCTCACAGACAGGAGGCTGTGAGTTCGATCCTCGGTAGAGGCAGACATTTCTCTCTCAGCATGATGAGAATATATCTGCCGAACAAAATTCTGCACTGGCAACAGGAAGGGCATCCGGCCAGTAAACACTCAGCTTAAAATCAGTTGCCCAGACTCCACCCTGCAAGGAATTATGGGGTCATTAAAAGAGGATGAATGTGGCAAAAGACAATCATGTGACACAGACACATATTCAACCCTACATATTACATAAATATCAAATCTAGGTAGCCACAATTTAAAAACACTCTTATTAGAGCTGCTTCCTTTCTTCTCTGGTTTTCAGAGCAAAACTAGAAATATTCCCAGCCCTGGCTGAGAGTTTTGGGGAACAGCCTTGATCAGGAAAGGCAGGGGTCCTGAATGAGGACCCCGGTGTGGTCAAAACAGATAGTGGGCAGCAGAAGTTGGTTCTCCCTCAACAGGACCATTCACTGCATGCCAGAATGCAGGTAGTCTTCAACTTAGGACCACAATTGAGCTCAAAATTTCCCATTGCTAAGCGAGACATCTCTGACGTGAGCTTTGTCCCATTTGTTCTGACCCAGGCTTAGCAGAACCAAGAAACAGGCTCCTTGACCCCAAAAAATCCCTCTTTATTTAGTTACTGTGAATTCAAGGCATTCACACACAGAAAAGTCCCGGCCATAATCCTTCCGAGGGTGAATTGCAAGAACAGACCACATCAGTCCCTGGATAGTTGCCAGGCCGAGAGCTTCCAGGATAAGCAACTCCTCATAATAATAAGCGAACTAATTGTCTCCTGCAACCACCACTCCCCTTTTGCTTCTATTTATTCCCCAGGGAGGAGCCATTCAGCGTCTGCATGTGCCTTCTTTCCAAGTTGTCCCCTGTTCCTTAGTTGTTCTCTCCTGACAGCTCTGTGCATACGCACATCTGGAACATGCTCCAGATGTTCCTCTTCCCCACTTATCTCTGACTCCATAGGCAGCTGGGAAATGTCAGACAGCCCTGGCACTATCTCTGCCTCCGATGCAGAGCATCCATCAGAGCCTTTCCCCAGACTCCAGGATTGGCCCAGGTTGCTCCTAACCTCATCCGAGTCTGCCGCCAGCTCTGTTGGCAGCTGGCGGGCCACAAATACCGGCTTCCCCATTGACTGCGCTTGTCTGAAGGTTGCAAAAGGGGGAATCACGTGTACCCCGGGACACTGCGACCGTCATAAATAGGAACCAGTTGCCAAGCCTCCGAATTTGGATCACGTGACCATAGGGATGTTGCAGAGGTGAAAAATGCTCCAGAACCTCTTTTTTTCAGTGGTGTTGTAACTTTGAACAGTCACTGAGTAAACTGTTGTAAGTCAAGGACTACCTGTATTAGATCCATGCGGGGCAAAGCTTTTCCCCCCGCAGCTGCTAAATTCAACCTTGTTCTGACCAAGGCTTCCAAGACTGTAAGCACACACTTAGTTAAAACAACTCTTTGTTTTATTGCAGCGCTGGGAATTATGTTCATTCCCAGCCTATATTGAGTCCCAAACAGTTCCTCGAGAAAAGCACCCACCTTTCTCTCCTTTGGATTGCTGCCAATAACTAAAGTGCCAAATGAACTATTAAAAAAACCCAACCGAAGTACAAAGTCCACACAGAGCTTCAAGGATTAATCTGAACAGAATGAACGACTTTGCTTCCTGCAAAGGTTTCTCTACCTTTGCATTTCCTTTATACCTTGGGGAGGGGTAATCACCTCCCAGCCTTACTCCCGAGTCGCCCCTTTTGTCTCAGCTGCTCTTGCCTTCTAGCAGCTCTGCATATGCACACACTGGAAACAGGCTCCCCCTGTTCCTCTGCCTCGCTGCTGCCAGACTCCGGAGGCTCCGGAGGCAGCACCCCACTCCCAGATGTTCCTGGCCCCATTTCTGCATCGGATGCAGAACCCTCATCTGAGTCTTCTCCAGACTCCCTGACTGGTCCCCGTTCTTCCCCACTGTCAGATTCCGCTGCCGTCTGCACAGGCTGCCGGCGAACCACAACAAACCTGACACACACCCCCGTGTCTTCTTTGCATCCATCAGGATAAAGCTGTGGCAGAACCCGTCAGCCGCCTGCTCGAATCGACGCTCCGCAGCACGCACATGCCGAGCCGAATTGGCGCACTGCACGGCATCCTGTACATTTTGGAGTGCGATCTCCTGGACGAGACGGCAAAGCAACTGATTCCAGTCATCACCGAATACCTGCTGTCCAATCTACGTGGCGTAGCCCAGTAGGTCCTGGTAGAAGTAGCTCCTCGCTAAACTGAATCATCCGACGGGGGGAGGGGTGGAAATGGAATTGTGGAGGAGGGGAAAAAAACCCCACGCATCAAAACCTAACATGGTTATTTACTTTGGAGTGGTGGAAGAGGCGTCTTAATGAAATGCTAAAACAGCCCTGAGAACCTTTCGTTCCTGATGAAGGAGGATATTTGTAGCTCAGGTTTGACACAAAGGATCCTTGGTGATCCCTGAGCTTGCTAGTTTTCTTCCAGACGTTTCATGACCCAACTAGGTAACATCATCAGTGCTAGAAGGGAAGGGGGTTTGCAGAGAGGAGGAGGAAGACTATGGGGTCCTTGGTGCTCTATGAGCTTGCTAGCTTTGCAGGCGTTTTCATGACCCAACTAGGTAACATCATCAGTGCTAGAAGGGAAGGGGGTTTGCAGAGAGGAAGAGGAGGAGGACTGTGGGGTCCTTGGTGCTCTGTGAGCTTGCTAGCTTTGCAGGCGTTTCATGACCCAACTAGGTAACATCATCAGTGCTAGAAGGGAAGGGGTTTGCAGAGAGGAGGAGGAAGACTATGGGGTCCTTGGTGCTCTCTGAGCTTGCTAGCTTTGCAGGCGTTTCATGACCCAACTAGGTAACATCATCAGTGCTAGAAGGGAAGGGGTTTGCAGAGAGGAGGAGGAAGACTATGGGGTCCTTGGTGCTCTCTGAGCTTGCTAGCTTTGCAGGCGTTTCATGACCCAACTAGGTAACATCATCAGTGCTAGAAGGGAAGGGGGTTTGCAGAGAGGAGGAGGAGGAGGACTGTGGGGTCCTTGGTGCTCTCTGAGCTTGCTAGCTTTGCAGACGTTTCATGACCCAACTAGGTAACATCATCAGTGCTAGAAGGAAGTGGGATTTGCAGGGAGGAAGAGGAGGAGGACTGTGGTGTCCTTGGTGCTCTCCGAGCTTGGTAGTTTTCTTGCAGATGTTTTGTGAGCTAACTAGGTAACATCATCAGTACTAAGAGGAAGAGGAGTGCTCCCAATTGATATTCTAGTGGCTAGCCCTGTGAGTGTTGGCGGGAGTGGGTCTTTGGTCAGGCTGTTTACTATAAGTTCTTCAGCAGTTCCTTGATTGGGACATTGGTTACTTCTTTTAGCTATGGTTTTATTTGTATAGCTACTCCTCGACTTACAACCACAATTTGAGCCCGAGTCAGTTACCGAGCGTCTGAATTTTGATCGTGTGATTGTGGGGATGCTGCAAAGGTCGTGACTCTGAAAAATAGTCGTAAGTCACGCCTTTCAGTGCCGTTGTAATTTTGAACGGTCACTAAATGAACTGTTGTAAGTCGAGGGCTACCTATAATTGCTTCTTCTAAGGCCACCTAGGAGTGGTTTAGTCCTCTTATATTTCTTCCATAGAAAAATGAAAGAAGAGAGTGTTTGTTTTTAATGCCGATCTCTGTCATATGTTGAGAAACACCCCCCCCTCTTTTTTTTTTTGTCTCTCTTAACAGCTGTGTGAACCTCCACAACCAGCAACACATCTTGGTCATGTGCGCAGTGGCCTTCTACTTAATCGAAAATTACCCTGCTGACGTTGGACCCGAATTTTCTTCAGGAATTATTCAGGTAGGGTTGAAGCCTCCAAAGAGTTTCCCACGTGGAAAGGGTTGTTGTGGCCTGCCAGCGGCCAGCAGAGCTGGCGGTAGAGTCGGACAATGAGGAGATTAGGGAAGAACCTGGGCCAGTCCTGGAGGCTGAGGAAGGCTCGGACGAGGGCTCTGCATCAGAGGCAGAGATTGGGCCAGGGCCGTCCGACAGTTATCAGCTGCCTTCGGAGTCGGAGATGAGCGGGGAAGAAGAACAGCTGGAGCCTGTACCCAGTGTGCACATGCACAGAGCTGTCAGAAGAAGGGAACAATTACGAACTAAGGGTCGACGTGGGAGTAGGGTCACAGATGGATGGTGAATGGCCCCTCCCATGGAGATTAAAAGAAGAGCAAAAGGGGAGGGGGCTTTTGCAGCAAACAATTCATTTGTTGCAGCAGTGTGAAGGACTCCGTGCCGAGTCCTTCCTTGTCAGCACTGCTTTTGGAAATAGTTAATTGGCAGCTCTCCAGGCTAGATAAGGCCTGTGCTCCTAATTACACCCTTGAAAGACCGTTTGCCAGGCCTTTGGCTAAATGAGAATGCAAGAAATTCACCTTTGTTTAATAAAAGGGATGTTGCCTGGATAAAAAAAATCTTCTTAGTGCTTTTGGGGGAAGCCGAGGTCAGAACAAGGCTGAGATGAAAAGAACCTTCTGGCCGATCCTCACGCCGTGCATTGGCCAGTCTCAAAACTTTGCTCAGCTATCCTTCTTCATGTCAGGCCTGTCCCAACTTGGGCATTTAGAAAAGAAAGACCCTCGACTCCACTTGGAGTGAAAGGCGGTACAGCTAAACCTTGACTTAACCGCGGTTCATTCATTGACCGTTAAAGAGTTACAACGGCACTGGACCATGTGTCTTAACGACCATTTTTCAAAGTTACGAGCTTTGCAGCATCCCCATGGTCACGTTATCAAACGTTGGATGCTTCGGTACGGTTCACATTTAGGACCGTTGCAGTGTCCTCGAGGTGATCCCCTTTTGCGACCTTCAGACCAACAAAGTCAGTGGGAAAACCAAATATTCATTTAACAAGCGGGTTACTAACTTACCAACTGCAGCGATTCACTTAACAACTGTGGCCAGAAAGGTCATAAATGGGGCCTAACAAAATGTCTCACTTAACAACAGAAATTTGGACTCAATTGTGGCCATACGTCAAGGGCTACCAACTACTTTTACTAAAGCCAAGTGGTTACAAGCCAGATCTGAGGATTCCCACGCAAACCCGGTGTTTCCCCCCTCAGGCAGGCCCTCCCTCTTGATCTTCAACAAGTTAGCAGAGTTGGAAGGGACCTTATAGGTCATCTAGTCCAACCCCCCCCACCCAAGCAGGAGACCATTTCTGACAGAGGGCAGTCCAGTCTCTTCTTGAAAGCTTCCAGGGATGAGCCAACCACAACTTCTAAAAGCTGAAGTTGATCATCCTGTTTGTGTCCAATGAGGTTCAAGCGAGTAGTTTTGGTAACACTTCTAACTGTCAACTCGTAAACCATTCCTATGCCTGTTTCCAAGTTGTCATAAGAAGGAAGGGGGAAAGGCGGTGCAGCAGGAGAGCCAGAAGCACGTTCCACGCTTATCTTATAAAGATTGTAGCCTAGGCTACTGGGTCTTCTGCCCGGGGAAAATCCTTCCTTGGAGAGAGTGATTGATGACGCCCAGCCCATGAATATGTTTCGTTGGAGAATCTGATTTATGACACACGGGGGGGGGACGGGGGATGGGGGACAGGGTCACAGGTGACCATAAATTACATGTCTCAAAGTTGGTTTCATACAAGTTAGTTTTGGACATGTTGCTCCTAATTTTTGGATTCTTTTGAAGTTTGGCTCGAGGCTCATGATTTAATTAGGGCAGTGATGGCTAACCTTTTCCACGTTGCGTGTCAAAATTGCCCACGTGTGCGTGCGCTCCACCCATGATGCAATGCATGCGCAACTCCCCCCACCCTCCCGAGCACGCCTCTGCGCATTCGCACGCAACCCCCCACGCACGCCACATGCCTCTGCACATGTGCGGCAGATACCCTACAATCAGCTGGCTGGCAAGGGGCGTGCACATGCACAGGGGGCTCTTCCGGGCGACCTCTCTCACAGGCCTGCAAAAGTGGCTCTGCATGCCACTTCCGGCACGCGTGCCATAGGTTCACCATCACGGAATTAGGGCAATCGTCGGAACCCTGATGTCAACTCATAAAACGTTTTGTATACACGTTTCATAGTTGACAACAGAAAGAAGGGGGGGGAGTTTCAAAGAGCAGGTGGCAGTGTGGAATCGAAAGTACATTCCATTCATGTTTTCTTCGAAGACTGATTAAATGACTGAAGCTTCTGCCACGCAAAAAACTAATTGGAGAGCATGATTGATGACTCTTGGCTATGGACATTTTTCGTTGGATAATAACACCCAGAGGGGTGGGGGGGGAAGCAGGATCAAGGGTGACAGTGAATTAAGTATCTCAGAGTTGGCTATGCCCAGGGAAATGCCAGATGTAGAATGTTAACTTCAAATAAATCCATTTTAGTTTTGGGAGTGTGGCTCGAGGCTCATGATTTAATTGGAGTAACTGCCGGAATCCTGACAGCTGACACTAATGTTTGGTGCTTTTTGGTGTGCATTCGCATGCCATTCCCACACCTGTGTCTTTGGGTCGTTCAACCATTCTGTCTGGTTGGCACCTCTGGTTCCTGTCAACCCTATGTCCCTCTATTCTCTCCACCCCACATTTCAGGACAGGCCGCTCTCAAATTGAACTAGTCCTGGTGCGACGTGATGGCAGGTCTTGACCCTTTCTTGTCTCTTCTTCCAGATGTGTGGACTGATGCTATCCGAAAACGAGGGATCCACTCCGTCGGTCATCTACCACTGTGTGCTGAGGGGTCTGGAAAGGCTCCTGCTTTCGGAGCAGCTCTCCCAGCCGGACTGCGAAGCGCTGGTGAAGCTGAGTGTGGACCGCGTGAATGTCCTCAGTCCTCACAGAGCCATGGCTGCCTTGGGGCTCATGCTGAGCTGCATGTACACAGGTAAAAGTGCCTATTGTCGTTTCCTTGCCCTCCTCCGTGACTTGTTATTTAGGCGATGATCCACTGACTCGGTGGGCAGGGACGTGGTGGCTCAGAGGCAAAGACGCTCGGCTTGTCGATCAGAAAGGTCGGCAGTTCGAATCCCTAGCGCCGCATCACGGAGGGCGCTCCCGTTCCTTGTCCCAGCTTCTGCCAACCTAGCAGTTCGAAAGCATGTAAAAAAAGTGCAAGTATAAAAATAGAGACCCCTTTGTTGGGAAAGGAACAGTACTTCGGTTGGTTTCTTTTCTAGTTCATTTGCTACTTCTGTTTTTGGCAGCACTTCACAGAACTGAAAGGTGAGTGCTTATCTCAGGGGACTATTTGAGCTTAATTCCAGCTGCAATGAAAACAATTCCCAGTGTTGCAATAAACTAAGTCTTGTTTTTAAAATAAGTGTGTGTGCGTGATTACGGTTTAAGAAGCCTCAGTCAGAACTGATTGCAGGAGGCTGCCGCAGCCAAAAACAGAGCTAAGGAAACAACATTGGGAGAAAATAAAAGAGTTGGCTGGAACAGAGGATAGACTGGAAACCAGAAGTATATTTGCTGGGTATAATCCCAGAAGATTATGATAAAGGAACTACTTATTTAGTTTTACATATACTGACAGCAGCAAGGATTAGCTAATGCAAAATTCTGGGAAAATGAGAACACCCCACCAGATGAGGAGGTAATCAGGAAAATCCTAGAATGTGCTGAGATGGACAGTAACTTTAAAAAGAAAAGAAAAAGAAGGCTCAGATTACTATCTTGACATGGAATAGTTTTTACGAGTGGTTTAAAACAAGGGGTAGAAGTCAGAGGAAGTTAAACAAACAATCATTAAAAACAGGGATGAATGTACTCTGTGTTTGTGTGTGTGTGTATTACAGTATTAGATATGTTTTTGGGGTAAATCATATACCCGGACAAGACTCTGTATTCAAAAAATGCTTATGAATAAAATATTTTTTAAAAAAAAAGAGAGAGAGAGGGGAGAGAGAGGGAGGAGAGGGAGAGAGAGAGAGAGAGGGAGAGAGAGAGAGAGGGAGGGAGAGAGAGAGGGAGAGGGAGGGAGGGGAGGGAGAGAGAGGGAGGAGGAGGGGAGGGAGAGGAGGGGGAGGAGGGAGGGGAGGGAGAGGGAGGGAGGGAGGGAAGGAGAGAGAGGGAGGGGGGAGGGGGGGAGGGGGGAGGGGGGAGAGAGAGGGGAGAGGGGAGAGAGGAGGGGAGGGGAGGGGGGGAGGAGAGGGGGGGAGGAGGGAGGGGGGGGGGGGAGGGAGAGAGCCATTTTGCTGGCAGAGACTCTGGCTGTCACAGCCCCCCTCCCAGACATGAGTGATGTCGAGCTGGCCACACCCATCCAGCCCCCAACGTCAAATACAACCCTGATGCGGCCCTCAATGAAATCGAGTTTGATTCCCCCCACCCCCACCCGTATGCGAATGGCTCATGCTTCTGTCAATCATCCTTTCTTGTCAATTCCCTTCGGTCAATCTCGCAAGAGTGTAGTAATGATTCTTATCTTTATCACACCTCCCCTCCAATTGCGGCTTTAGGAAAAGAGAAAGTCAGTCCCGGACGAAGCTCAGATCCTCAGTCGGCAGCTCCGGATAGCGAATCGGTCATCGTGGCAATGGAGCGAATATCTGTCCTCTTTGACCGGTAAGAACAGAAAGCCGGGAAAAATTCGTCCTTGGCACCTATGTTCCTCTTGGCTTCTAGGGGCTCACTAAGAAAGGATTTTTCCAAATAACCATCAGAGCATTTAGAGTATTTCCTATATTATTATTATTATTATTATACTGATGCTAAGGAGTTCTTCTCCCCCTCCCCACCTGAAAAGAAATCTCTTCCAAATGAAAAACACAAGCAGAGGAGAGGAGAGAATTAGTTTCAGTTTCACAGCAGCACCAAGCAGCTTTAGTACAGAACAGTTGAGCTAAGCCACGCCCAGGCTCCTTGCTGTCTCCTTGCTCACACAGCAAATACTGTTTCAATTTCCAAACAGCCCTCAACTCTTGATGGATGCTGGTAGGCAGAGGCAGACCATAATAGCCCACCCCACCCCCTTATTTTCCTCCTCAAAAACTAAGCCCAACTTCATAGTTTCGTAGCGAAGCACGGAGATCGAGCTAGTATTAAAATAAATTGTTTTGGGAACTGTCTCTGGTGAGCCTTTCCATTCCCAGCCCTTTGACCTTAAGCTTGTGTCTCGGGATGGTACGATGAGTAGTTAGCGTTCCCCCCTCCCATCATGGCAGTCTGGCAGCTAGCCAAGGCGAAGCACAAGCATACAATGGCAGTTCTGCCATTGGGGTCCCCTGAAGAAGACCTTGGAAGGAGGCGCTGGCCGGCCAGCCCCGGAGACTGATGGCCGGGGGCTCTCTCCGCAGGGTCCGGAAAGGATTCCCCTTTGAAGCCCGGGTGGTAACGCGGATCCTCCCTCAGTTCCTGGATGACTTTTTCCCTCCGCAAGACGTGATGAATAAAGTGATTGGAGAATTTTTATCCAACCAGCAACCCTACCCACAATTTATGGCGAAAGTGCTGTACAAGGTAAGGTTTTTGCAGCACAAGGTAAGCCTCGCTGGCACAGTGGTGAGTGTGCGGTACTGCAGGCTACTTCTGCTGACGGTTGGCTGCCTGCAATTTGGCAGTTCGATCCTGACCGCCTCAAGGTTGGCTCAGCCTTCCAACCTTCCAAGGTGGGTCAAATGAGGAGCCAGATTGTTGGGGACAAGAGGCTGACTCTGTAAAACTGCTTAGACAGGGCTGGAAAGCACTGTGAAGCAGGATATAAGTCTATTGCTACTCCTTTCCTTTCCTTTCCTTTCCTTTCCTTCCGTCCTTTCCCCTTCCTTCCTTCCTTCCTTCCTTCCTTCCTTCCTTCCTTCCTTCCTTCCTTCCTTCCTTCGTGGTTAGAATGCAGTATTGCAGGCTGACTCTGCCCACTGGCAGGAGTTCAATCCTGACCAGCTCAAGGTTGACTCAGCCTTCCATCCTTCTAAGGTGGGTAAAATGAGGACCCAAATTGTTGAGGGCGATAGGCTGATTCTGTAATCCACTTAGAGAGGGCTGTAAAAGCATTGTAAAGTGGTATATAAGTCTATTGCTGCTCCTTTCCTTCCTCCCCTTTCCTTCTTCCTTCCTTCCTTCTTGGTGCAGTGGTTAGAATGCAGTATTGCAGGCTGACTCTGTCCACTAGCAGTAGTTCAATCCTGACCAGGCTGATTCTGTAATCCACTTAGAGAGGGCTGTAAAAGCATTGTAAAGTGGTATATAAGTCTATTGCTACTCCTTTCCTTTCCTTCCTTCCTTCCTTCCTTCCTTCCTTCCTTCCTTTCCTTCCTTCCCTCCCTTTCCTTCCCTTTCCTTTCCTTCCTTCCTTTCCTTTCCTTTCCTTTCCTTTCCCTTCCTTCTCTTCCCTTCCCTTTCCTTCCTTCCTTCCTTCCTTCCTTCCTTTCCTTTCCCTTCCTTCTCTTCCCTTCCCTTCCTTTCCTTCCTTCCTTTCCTTTCCTCCCTCCTTTCCTTCCCTTTCCTTTCCTTTCCTTCCTTCCTTTCCTTTCCTTCCTTCCTTCTCTTCCTTCCTTCCTTCCTTCCTTCCTTCCTTCCTTCCTTCCTTCCTTCCTTTCCTTCCTTCCTTCCTTCCTTCCTTCCTTCCTTTCCTTTCCTTCCTTCCTTCCTTCCTTCCTTCCTTCCTTCCTTCCTTCCTTCCTTCCTTCCTTCCTTCCTTCCTTCCTTCCTTCCTCTTTCCTTCCTTTCCTTCCTTCCTTTCCTTTCCTTTCCCTTCCCCTTCCTTCTCTTCCCTCCCTCCCTTTCCTTCCTTTCCTTTCCTTCCTTCTCTTCCCTTCCCTTCCTTTTCCTTCCTTCCTTCCTTCCTTCCTTCCTTCCTTCCTTCCTTCCTTCCTTCCTTCCTTCCTTCCTTGCACAGTGGTTAGAATGCAGTATTGCAGGCTGACTTTGCCCACTGCCAGCAGTTCGATCCTGATCAGTTCATGGTTGACTCAGCCTTCCATCCATCCAAGGTGGGTAAAATGAGGACCCAGATTGTTGGGGGCAAAGAGGCTGACTCTGTAAAACTGCTTAGAGGGGGCTGCTAGAGCACGGGTGAAGAAGTATATAAGTGATATGGCTACTCCCTCCACCTTCCCTTCCCTTCCCTTCCCTTCCCTTTCCTCTTTTACAACTTTTCCTGCCACGGTTGTTAAAGTGAATCCCCGCCATTGTTAAATTAGTAACCCGGTTGTTAAGTGAATCCGGCTTCCTCCCCGTTGACTTTGCTTGTCAGGTCGCAAAAAAAGGGAACCTCACGAACCCCAGGGACGCTGCAACCATCGTAAATACGAGCCAGTTGCCAAAGCATCCAAATTTGGATCACATTGACCTTGGAGATGCTTCAACGGTCCTAAGTATGACAAATAGGATAAGACACCTAATACTACCTATTATAACCGCTTTTTTTTCAGTGTTGCAAGTTTGAGTGGCCACTAAACGAATTGCTGTAAGTCGAGGACTTCCTTTATTCTTTTTTTTTTTTGAAGTTTGTTTATTCAAAATTTCAAAAATTTAAAAAGGAGAAACAAGTTCTCACATTTTACAGTGATATCATAGCAGTGTATATGTTTTTTTTAAATAACAATTAGATTCGTTTGCCATCGGTATATCTATAACTAATTTACTCATTCCTTGGTTAGTACTATTAGATTACAATACTTACTTATCTACATTACTTTGCATATATACATATGAATCATATATTCCTCTTTAAAATTTCATTAGTCACTTTCACAAACCTCTTTACTCCTTTTTCTTAACTCTTTACACCGTATATTCCATATCGTAAAATGCTCTTCTTCTTCCCTGTTTTTTAATAACGTTAGCCTAACCGTTTCTGCGCACTGATGTATCTTGTTAATGACTACTAGATCTGTGGGTGTCGTGGTGAGTTTCCAGTTTTGAACGAGAGAAATTCTTGCAGCGGTTATAATATGCCGTCTTAGGTGTCTTCTCCCATGTCGGTTCTAGCATACCTAGTAAAAACATCTCTGGTTTGAACTTGATCTTTGGCTTTGTTAACTCCTCTAAGCATGCTTGGATTTTAAGCCAATACTTTTGTACTTGGGGACACACCCACCACATGTGAAAATACGTTCCCTGGCTATGGTTGCACTTCCAACATTTCGCTGATAGGTTGGGAAACATTCTGGCTAGTCTCGCTGGTGGGAAGTGCCACCGATAAAACATTTTATAAATATTCTCCTTATAAGAGACTAAGGATGGGACTTCCTTTCTTAAGATTTTTTTTTTTTTTAAATTACACCTAAAAACCCTTACTGGGTGCAGGACGCGATCAGCACACCTCGAAATAATAGCGTTTTAGATATTTGTCGCATGATGTCCAGATGACTTTTCCAAGACCTCCGGAGGATGAACGATGATGGCTCTTTGATTTCTCTAGGTCTTCCAGTCCTTGCATACGACAGGACAGTCCTCCATGGTCCGGGACTGGGTGATGTTGTCGCTCTCCAACTTCACACAACGGACGCCAATCGCCATGGCGATGTGGAGCCTTTCCTGTTTCTTCGTCAGCGCTTCCACCAGCCACTGGATTTCAGGAATGTATCCTCCGACAAGAAGTCTCTGGAGATTCGCGTCCTCCAGGTCACCGATGTCCCCGAGGTGCTTTTTTTTTTTTTTTTTTCCAAGAGGCCACTGGACTTTCTTTGGTTTTTCTCTGAAAACGTTTCGCTTCTCATCCCAAAGAAGCTTCTTCAGGATGTTGGGGAAGGGAAGGATTTATACTCCTTGCAGACCAGCTGATCATTTGCATCCTTTATAGAGAGCCGTTGAGGCCACTTGGAGGTTTATCTGTGTCCTCGGAGACACCTGAGAGGTGCAAATGGGTGTGGAGTCCACAACACCATCCTTTCATCAGTTCCAAGGCGGCTCCACCCCCATTGGCACCACTCAGGTGACCCTGAGGATACAGACAAACCTCCAGGCGGCCTCAAGGACATTCTCAAAGGATGCAAATGACCCGCTTGTCTGCAAGGACTATAAACCCTTCCGTTCCCCTCCATCCAGTCAGAACTGAAGAAGCTTCTGGGATGAGAAGTGAAACGTCCTCAAGGAAAAATAAGTAAATCCAGTTGCTTCTTGAAAAAAAAACACCTTTGGGATATCCTCTGACAAGCTTGTTTGGTATGCAGATTCTTCTTTGGAAGGGAAGAGTAGCCCTTTGGTTTCCAGGGGAGAACCCGAGGGAGTGGGTAGAGAAATACAGGTAGTCCTTGACTTATGACCACCACCGAAAGTTACGTTGTTGAGTGAGATGCGCGTTAAGCGAGTTTCGCCCCATTGAACCATCTTCCTTGCCCCCGTTATTAAGCGAATGGCCGCAGTGGTTAAGTCAGCAGCCTGCTTGGTTAAGCGAACTCCTTGACTTTGCTTGCCAGAAGGTCACAAAAGCAGGCGAGTTGCTAAGTGAGACACATGTTGCTCAAGTGAGCTCTGCCCCGTTTGGCCCGACTTTTCTTGCCGTCATGGTTTCGATAGAATCACCGCTGTCGTTAAGTTAGGGACACCGTTGTGGAGCGAATCTGGCTTCCCCCGTCAGAAGGTCGCAAAAGTGGATCACGTGACCAATGCCACCGTCATAAATACGAGTCGGTTGCCAAGCGCCTGAATTTGGATCACGGGACCACAGGGGAGGCTGCAGCCGATCGTACATCTGAAAGACGGTCGTAAGCAGTGGTGGGATGCAGCCGCTTTAACAGCTGGTTTGGTGAGCGCGCGCGCTTTGCACTTGCATGCGTGGGCAGCATTAAAAAAGCCGCCCATTTTAAGCTTAAAAAATTACCTTCTATGTCAACACTGGTGAGTAAACCATTCAAATCCTGAATCTCTAGCTGCATCATTTATTAGGAGTGACCATGTTGGCGTTAGCTGGGGGCAGCCGACACTAAAATACACCATTCATTTCCCCCTTGACCCTGGTCTTCCCCCCGCCCCCTGGATGTATATTCTCCAACGGGACACATCCATAGCCAAGAGTCCTCAATCATGCACTCCAGTAATAATCTTGCGCGCCAACAGCTTCGGCCGCCTAGCAATTATCTTCTGAAAATATTTAAGGTATGCTTTGCTTCCCCCACTCCCTTTCTGCTGACAACTCTTAAAAAACCAGAGAAATGTTTTTGGGTTGATATAGCTGATGCACGGCAATCCACTGTGCTGTGCGAATCAGCTGGGCTAAAAAACAGGGGGATATAGGACAGGAAAGGGCAGGGGCGGGCGAGGGAGGCCCAACTGCTCACCAGAACGACCGGTTCGCTCGAACCGTTGCAAAGCAGTAGAATCCCACCGCTCGTCATCAGTCACTTTTTTCCAGGGCTGTTGCGACTTTGACCCGTCACTAAACGAACTGTTGTGAGTCGAGGGCCACCTCTATTCGTCGCGCTGAGGAATGGAGTAGAGTTAAAAGTTCATAATACTCAGTGGTCGCCAACCAGTGGGTCCGGGGACCACTGGGGGTCCGCGAGAAAATTTTGGTGGTCCGCAGAGAAATGTTACCCCCAAAGCAATTAATCCAGGCTGTGCAGGAACAGAAGTCTGCGCCACCCACATGGCCCATGGGAACACAAGGCTTGTGTCGCTTGCATTGCGAACAACACGAGGTAGTGAGGGGAGGGGGGAAAGGGCAGAGGGGGGAAACTTGCCCCACTCGCCCCGCCCCACGCGCCTGGCCTGGCCACCGGGATGCTTCTTTCCGCTTCTTTCTTCTTCTGCTTTTGGCTGCACACAAGGTAAGCAGCAAAAGTCTTTCTTTCTCTCCCCCAAACTCTGCCAGAAATGAGTCTTTGGGACCCTGCAAGGCCTCCTACTCCAAGAGGCTGCGCCGGCACAACAAGTCTCACAAAGACTCATTTCTGGCGGTGTTTGGGGAAGAGAAAGAAAAACTTCTGCAGCTTCTGCTGTTTTCCTTGCCTGAAGCCAAAAGTCTCTCTCTTTCTCTCTCTCTCTCTCTCCCCCTGAGAACGGAGCTGGAGACGGTATCCTGAGATCCCAAATAAAGAATGATTGATTGTTAGGAAAACAGGGTGGGGAATTTTCCTGCAGACTTTTTTGAGGGGATTTTCCCAGGGTCTCTGGTCCGTGGGATTTAAAATTATGAGTTTGGTGGTCCCTGAGGTCCAAAAGGTTGGCAATCCCTGCTTTATGTGATGTTTTAACCAGGTGCATCTTTGTTATATATCCTTGACTCTTTTTTTCCCCCACCCTGGAAGTCTCCCGCATATTATCAGCCGAATGGGAAAATCAGAACAAGTCGACCTCAATTTGTTCTGCCTGGTGGCCATCGATTTTTACCGGCATCAGATCGACGAGGAATTGGATCGCCGAGCCTTTCAGTCGATCTTCGAAGTGGTCTCTTCCCCGGGAAATCCGTACCATCGTTTGCTGACCTGCTTACAGAGCGTTCACAAGATCACCCCGTGTTGAAAACAAAAACAAAAAAGAGGGCAGGGGAAGTACGGAAAAGCCTGGAAAAGTTGAACCTTCAACGCCACGGAGCTCCCCCCAATCCTCTGCAATCGTTTTATTCCATTTTTCCCAACCCAAATTACTCCGTAGTAGGTTACGGTGGCTGGGCCATGCACCACAACTCCTGGGTATTTGGGAAGGGGGAAAAAAGAGAGAGAGATGGATGCAAAACAAATAGCTCATCCTGGCTTCATTTTATATATTGTCCATGCTGAACCTCGTGAATTCTGCAGTATCGGCTCCACAGGCATTTAAAAAGCCTTTAGTTTCATCTAGCTACAAGAGTTCTGTTGCAATTTGTCGTACTTTCCTAATGTGACTGAGAGAAAAAAAGGGAAAAAGACTTGTAAACACACTGAAAATTCATACACACACACACACACTCCAATGTATTTTGATGTATTAAAAGTGGGGAAATTAGACCTATGAAGAGATAGTTTTCTTTTATAACTCTAAGATTTCAAAGTCGGATCGATTCCTGGGTTTTAAAAATAGCCAATGTGTAAATAGTTCTAAAACGGTGTATAATATGTTAAGAGAACAGGAAAGGCGTGGAGGCCGGGGAAGCACTTAACATGGTTAAAAAAGAAATATTTGCCCCGTATGTTGAATATAGCGCATTGACTGTTTTCCTATCATATGTCCTTTAGGTCTATTTTTTTAATGCACTCTCGGCTCGCCTTTTAAACTCTCTTTTTTTTCATCTTTTGTATGCTGCTCGTTGAAAAAGTTTAAAATATAGCGATGAGTTTAAGTTTTGGACCTTTTAAAAAAAAAAAAGAGAGGATTTGGATTTACTGGGTAAGCAATTGGGGAAGGGGAGGAGGAAAGGACCTGGACACTCCGTGAAACCCTTTGAAGGGTGAACATGTTAGGAAATCCCCTCCATACCATCAGAGGCATTTTGGAAGGAATCAAGCAGTTGCTTCCGATTAAGGAAACTTCCCCAAAGCAACCGAGAAAAAATAATAATCCTGATTCTTGTGACCTTCGGTGACTCTTTAGAGAGGATTTGGAAAACTAGACAAATATTATCTTAGGGAGGGGCAGCAGTTCAGGATCTGTAGTTCAAAACTGGACAGACTCGATCACAAAAGCTGGCAAGGACACGGCCCTTGTTTCTCTCTCACACACTCACACAAATGCCCAACTTCAATCCCACACTCCCTGCTTTCTCTGCATGACTTTGGTTTCACAGTCCCCTTTTTAAAAAAAAAATTCTGGTGTTTCGGGGGGGGGGTGGCTGCTTTCCTCTCTCCCCTCGCCTACCGAAATGTGACCAACCCTTCCCCTCTTTCCCAGATCCAAAGGGGATCCTTTTTCGGATCCCTCCATCAGGGAAATCAGCCGGCAAGAGGCTGAGCTGGCCCCGGGCAAAGCAGGGCTCACCTCAAAAGGCCTTTTTGTTCTCTGTGCCCAGCCAGGGTGCCAACTGTGAAGGCCGCCCGGGGGCAATCCGAGAGGAAAATGGGGCTTCTTCCAGCCCCACAGAAGCTCTTCCAAACCTTTTCCTCCCCAGCCCAATCGGGCCTCTGGTGCACGCCCCAGAGGCCCATCATCCTGAGCTGGAGATTGCAGGACCCTGTGCTTTCCCCTTGTGGAGCTTTGGGTGCCTCCTTGTGAGACCAAACCAGGTTGGTGCGTTCGGCCTTTTGAATTTATTTTTTTGTGTTTTGTTTTTGCAATGTTCCCCGTTATAGAATTCGTCTCCCCCGTTTCCTTTCTCCCTTGCTCACAAGAGTGAAATTTTATCAGAACTGCATTGGTGTATATAATGTACGTAAAAATATATGCAACTGCGTTGGATGTATGCATACAAATTATTTATTAAACAGAGTTTAAACTACTTTCGGCTTGCGGGCCAGCTGTTGTTTTGTAATATCTGTGTTATTTAGTTCATTTTAAAGAAATGGCTCCAAATTGGGAAATTATTTTTCATGGGTGCAAAATCAAAAGGCAGGAGGGGGAAAGAAGAAAAAAAGAGAGAGCTGTTACTTTTTTGTGCTCAAATTTCCAGTGAGCCTGCTTGTAGGTATCTGGATTTTGTTTTGGGGGAGGGGAATAAATGCTAATTAGATATATATAAAAGCGAACGACCCATTCACGCATCATCAGAACCATAAAGCCTACAAACTTGAAATTTGGCACGTAGGTTCCTCTTGGCTTCTAAGTGCTCACTAAAAAAGGATTTCGCTAGAAAGGTTGCTAGAATTAGTTCTCTCCTTTTGGATCAGTTTCCATCTGTTGCTTCTTGTCCTGCTTTTCAGGAGCTTTGCAGAATAGCTTGACTCCCTCTTCTTTGGGGCAGCCCCTCAAATACTGGAAGACTGCTATCCTGTCACCCCTTAGTCCTTCTTTTCTCTAGACTAGCCATGCCCATGTGGGATATAGGGTGTGTGTGTGTGCTCGCACAAGCACGAAGCCAAAAGCACCAGGCTGAAGATGGTGAGCAGGGCCTCGTTGAAACGTTGCCAAGATGCTCTCAATCCTACACGGGAAAAGACCCGAACACTCCAAGACCTGCATACCTGTACCCATAAAAATCTACGAAAATATATATATTTGTTTTCTGAGGTTTTCACGGGTATTTGTATGTGGATCTTAAATGACTCTGAGAAGCACAAAGCCGAAGACACAAGCCTGAAGATGATGAATGAGACTTCATCGAAACGTCGCCTAGATACTTCCAATTTTACGCGGGAGAAAACCCGAATAACCAAAGATCCACATATATATATTTATATATATATATATATTCGTAGATTTCCATGGGTACAGATGCAGGTCTTGACGTGTTCGGGTCTCTTCCTGTGTAAGATTGAGAGCATCTTGGCAACGTTTCAACGAGGCCCTACTTGCCATCTTCAGCCTGGTGCTTTCGGCTTCGTGCAGGTCTTGACGTGTTTGGGTCTTTAAAATCTCCCACCTTCTCTGGCCCAGCAGACTCTTGCCCTGCAGCAACTGAGCCTCGGATCTGCTTACAGATTAACAGAGTAGGGAGGGACCTTGTAGGTCATCTAGTCCAACCCACCCCACCCGCCCAAGCAAGAGACCCTACACCATTTCTGACAGATGGCAGTCTACTTGAAAGCTTCCAGTGATCTGAAGGTGCCCTCCTGGCTTTGCCAGAGCCGAAGGCTGCAGCGGGGAAGAGGGCTCCCCAGAGAGACCTCCTGACCCTGGTCGTAAAGCTTGCAAGGCAAGGAATTCTTCAAGGCACCCAAGGGCCAGACAAGGAACAATGGATGGAAACTGATCAAGGAGAGATTCAACCTGGAAATGAGATTTTTTTTTTTTTCTGACAGTAAGAACAACCAACCCATGGAACAGAAGTTGCCTTCGGAAGTTGTGGGAGCTTCATCCCTGGAGGTTTTCAAGAAGAGATTGGACTGCCCTCTGTCAGAAATGGTGTAGTGTCTCCTGCTTGAGTGGGGGTTGGTCTAGATGATCTATAAGGTCCCTTCCAACTCTGTTATTCTGTATTTAGTGGCACAGAAGTTGCCTTTGGAAATTGTGGGAGCTTCATCCTTGGAGGCTTTCAAGAAGAGACTGGACTGCCATCTGTCAGAAATGGTGTAGGGTTCCCTGCTTGGCTGGAGGGGTTGGTCTAGATGACCTCCAAGGGCCTTTCCAAACTCTGTTAACTTATATTCAATGGAACAGAAGTTGCCTTCGGAAGTTGTGGGAGCTTCATCCCTGGAGGCTTTCAAGAAGAGATCGGACAGCCACCTGTCTGAAATGGTCTAGGGTGGGGGGTTGGACTAGGTGACCTCCAAGGCTCCCTTCCAAACTGTTATCCCATTCGATGGAATCCACGGCCCTTTTGAAGGAAAGGCCTTTTTAGCTGCTTCCCGGCTTGAGATGTTGCTGTGATGGGAGAAGAAGGGGGGGAGAGAGAGATGCAAGAGGCCAGCCTGCCTCTGTGTGGTGTGTGTGTGCGTGCGCACATGCGAGTGTGTGTTTGTGTGCCCGGGGAGAGCGAGTGTGCGGCTTAGTTAAGCCTAATGTGGTTAAAAGCTTTAATATTGATGGCCTGTCAACTTTGTCCCGATTCTTTGCCTTTCAGTTAAAAGGTTTTTGTTGTTGTAGCTTATGCAGTGGCTCCGTTGCTATGGGAACGTGACATCGAAATGACGTCCCTCTGTTTAAAAGCTTTTAGCTAAATTCCAGCCTGTCAGATGTGCTAGGCCCCATCTTCTGCCGCCAGCCACGGCTGTGCCGGAGAGCCGCCCACGGGCGGCAGCTGCCATGGCTGCCACCCCGACCCCTGCCTGCCTGCTCTCCGTCCAGAGCGAGAAGCACCGCCGGGCGCGCAACTGGACCGAAGCCGAGATGAGAGGCCTGATGCTGGTCTGGGAGGAATTCTTTGAGGAGCTCAAGCAGACCAAGAGGAATGCCAAAGTTTACGAGAAAATGGCCAACAAACTCTTCGAAATGACGGGTGAGATCCGGCACGGAGAAGAGATCAAGATCAAAATCACCAACATGACTTTCCAGTACAGGTGAGGTGGAGGAGGTGGAGGAGGAGGATGCTGGGAGATGACAGGGGTGCCTCCCTTGCTAGCCACCAATGTCCCAGCAGCCTTACTGGGAAACAAGAGAGGGCAGCCCGAGAGCCAGTGGGCACGGGAAGGAGCCAGAGGTGCCAGGGTGGCACCACTGGATTTCACAGGGGTAACAGTCGGCCAAGCCAAATCAACCTTTCCCAGGGAACCTCTGTGCCAGGGGCTGCCAACCTTTTGGACCTCAGGGACCACCAAACTCATAATTTCAAATTATAAAAAGACTTCGGGTAACCACAAATGTAGCCAGGGATCCATTAACATTACAGTTCTGCTTCTGGGTGTCAACCAGGATTATTCCTGGTTAAATCTGTGACTCTTTGAGGGATTACACTGGCTAAACCAGGGATTGCCAACCTTTTGGACCTCAGGGACCACCAAACTCATAATTTTAAATCCCATGGACCACTAATATGAATTTTGACTGACGGTGGCTTGCTGATGTTGGTGGCCCATGTTCCAGAGCTGCAGGAGTCACAGGACTGGCCCTTTGGTCGTCCCGGAGCAGCTGCTCCTCCACCCGGGGGTGCACCGACCTGCCATGGACCGGAGGAGCTGCTCCAGGATGACTAAAGGGCCAGTCCTGGGACTCCTGCAGCTCTGGAATAGGGGACCGACTTTCCCACCAACGTCAGCAAGCCACACCCGGGGCGGATTTCCCTCCCCCACCGTTGGTCTTACCTTCCAGTTCCGGCTCGCTTTGCTCTACTCAAGGTAAGGTTTGCGCTCGGCCGAAGGGTGGGGGCCATGTGGACAGCACAGCCTTGTGTTCCTGCACAGCCTGGATTCATTGCTTTGGCGGGGGGGGCATTTCTCTGCGGACCACCAAAATTTTCTCGCAGACCGCCAGTGGTCCATGGCCCGCTGGTTGGCGACCACTGTTCTGTGCCAATCTTGGTCCCTCTTGCCCCTGAACCCAGACAGCTGGCCTCTCCAGACAGCAGCACATGGCACTGTTGCCATCCAGACCTAGGAAATGCCATCCGTGCCTGTCCAAAGGGAGAAAAGAAAGGGGGAGCGGCAGGCATGGTTCCTATTTGACTGCCCCGGTCTGTTCTTGGAGGGCATTGAATGCCTGCCTGGCCACCTGGGAGCTTTTGCTATGCCCTTTCCCCAATGCCAGGGTGCCAAAGGTGTTCAGAAGTACATCCACTTTGGCCTGCTTGCTTGAGTTAAAAGATTCCCCCAGTCCTCCCTCGGTCAATGGAGGGCCACTCCAAAGAGCCCTGAAAGCATTTTAGGATGGGAAGGACTTTTGTTTGTCTTTTTTGATCTGGGGTGCCTGTACCCCAAAGGTAGGACAGGGGCTCCTCCCGCATGGCAGCAGGGGCGGCCATCTTGATTATTTTGCATCCTCTTCGATCGGTTTTAATTTTCACCACAGGGAAATTGTCCCCAACAAGTTTCTGTGTAGGCAGAGAGCAGAAATCTGACGTGCTTCAGGACTGATGGCCTGGAGAGATTGCAGGAACGAATTGGGAAAATCAAAGAGGCTGAGAATGCTCTACTGGTCTGAATTTATCCCAGTCTTTGTGCTCTGAATTTTTTTTCCTCAGAAAAAAACAAGAGCTACACTAATATTGAAGAAATCATGGACTAGAATCACGAAAGAAAGGATGCCGAAGGAAGGGCAAAATGAAATGTGCACCACAACAGTTAAAATAACTTTTAAAATTATTTTAAATAATTAAATTGAATTGTTTAATTGTGAGTTGGCTGTGGTGAATTGGTCATGGCAAGTTAGCCATAGTGAGTTGGCTGTGGCAAGTTGGCCATGGAGACTTGACCATGGAAAGTTGGCCGTGGCAAGTTGGCCATGGTGAATTAGTCATAGTTGGCCATGGTGAATTGGTTGTCACAGGTTAGCCATGGTGAGTTGGTCATGGCAAGTTGGCCATGGGGAGTTGGCTGTGGCAAGTGGCCATGGAGACTTGGCCGTAGAGAGTTGGCTGTGGCAAGTTGACCATTATGAGTTTTCAATAGCAAGTTGGCCATGATGAATTGGTCATGGCAAGTTGGCCATGGTGAGTTGACTGTGGCAAGTTGGCCATGAAGACTTGGCTGTGGAGAGTTGGCCATGGCAAGTTAGCCATTGTGAGTTGCCTGTGGCAAGTTGGCCATGGTGAGTTGGTCATGGCAAGTTGGCCATGGTGAATTGGCTGTGGCAAGTTGGCCATGGAAACTTGGCCGTGGAGAGTTGGCCATGGCAAGTTGGCCATGGTGAGTTGTCTGTGGTAAGTTGGCCATGGTGAGTTGGCTGTATGGTGAGTTGGCTGTGGCAAGTTGGCCATGGTGAGTTGGCTGTGGCAAGTTGGCCATGGAGAGTTGGTCATAGCAAGTTGGTCATGGTGACTTGACCATGGCAAGTTGGCCATGATGAGTTGGCTATGATGAGTTGGCTGTGGCAAGTTGACCATGGAGACTTGGCAGTGGAGAGTTGGCCATGATGAGTTGATCATAGCAAGTTGGCCATGGTGAGTTGGCTGTGATAAGTTGGCCATGGTGAATTGGCTGTGGCAAGTTGGCCATGGAGACTTGACTGTAGAGAGTTGGCTGTGGCAAGTTGGCCATGGTGAGTTGGTCATGGAGACCTGGCCATGGTGAATTGTCATAGACCCTAACCTGGGGTCCTTGCAGATGTCTTTGGCGATCTTCTCTGGGGTGGGAGGATTCTATTCTATTCTTATTCTATTCTATTTTACTTCTATTCCATTCTATCCTATCCTATCCTAATTCTATTGTCAGCTGCTAGATGCCCTATTTTATGGTGAATCTCTCTTATTCCCATGGGTGTGACACACATTTGCCTACCTGATTGTGTTTTTTGTCATCCCAGGAAATTAAAATGCATGACCGATAGTGAAACTTTGGCGCCCGATTGGCCTTATTTCAAAACCATTGATAGAATATTATCTAAAGTTTCGGAGCACAACGATGTCAAGATTCACGATAGCCAGCAACCAGGCCCTTCCACCTCACAGACTGAAGCCTCCCAGTCGCCCTCCACCAAATCAGCACCTCTCTATTTGCCCTATAACCAGTTCCCGTACGAAGGACGAGATGAATTCTTCGAAGACGCGCATTCGGACAGCTCCTCCAGCCTAATTTCGTATAAATTAAGGTAAAACACCCCACATTTTTACTTTCAAAGGTGATGGCGGGGTTGGGAAGTCAGAAGGAAACAGCTGAGGGGTTTAGTATTTAGTATTTAGTATTTGCACACCAAAAAGAGAAATCTGCACCACCTTTGTACCAATGGACCGTTCAGATCAACTTTTGCCTTAAGGTGAGACGGGGAAAGGAAAATTTCAAGCAAAGCTGTCGATCAGAAGAGAGCTGGAAGGGACCTTGGAGGTCTTCTAGTCCAGCCCACTGCTTAAGCAGGAGAACCTATACAATCTCAGACAAGTGACTGCCCGGTCTCTTCAGCTATGAAGCACCCATAACTTCTAAAGGCAACTTCTGTTCCACTCGTTAATTGTCCTCGCTGTTGGGAAGTTTCTTCTTAATTCCAGGTTGCTTCTCTCCTTGGTTAGTTTCCATCTGTTGAAACAGAATAAAGGTGGAAGGGACCTTGGAGGTCTTCTAGTCCAGCCCCCTGCTCAAGCAGGAACCCTATATAATCTCAGACCAGTGACTGGCTAGTCTTGTCCTAAAAACCTCCATTGATGAAGCAACTTCTGAAAGCAACTTCTTGTTCCACTGGTTAATTGTCCTCATTGTTAGGAAGTTTCTCCTTAATTCCATGTTGCTTCCCTCCAGGGATGGGATCCAACTGGTGTAACTACCGGTTCGGTGATTTATGTTTTGCTTCACACGCATGCACGCCTGACGCATACTGCGCATGCATGTGGAACATTGTCAGCTTGCTGCCTGGACAGCTGAGCAGTGCTGCGTGCAGGGAAGCAGCGTTTGAAAAAGCACTTTTTTTCCATGCTTTTTCAACCGTAGCTGTGCCACGCAAAGCAGCTGAGGTTGAAAAAGCAGGAAATAAAGGACAGGTAAGAACCCAGGCAGGCAGGTGGGCCAAAACAGCAGCAGACATAGAACTGGTTCTGTGTCTGCTGCTCTTCAGAGCTACCGGTTCTACAGAGGTGGACAGAACCGGTAGAGTCCCACCTCTGCTTCTCTCCTTGATGAGTTTCCATCCACTGAATCAGAATAGAGTTGGAAGGGAACCTTGGAGATCTTCTAGTCCAACCCTGTGATCAAGTGGCTGTCCAGTCTCATCCTAAAATCCTCCAGTGTTGGAGCACCCACAACTTCTGAAGGCAACTTCAGTTCCACTGGTTGATTGTTCTCACTGCTAGGAAGTTTCTCCCTAATTCCAGGTTGCTTCTCTCCTTGATGAGTTCCCATCCATTCAATCAGAATAGAACTGGAAGGGGACCTGGGAGGTCTTCTAGTCCAGCCCCCTGCTCAAGCAGGAGACCCTAGACCATTTCAGACAAGTGACTGTCCAGTCTCTTCTTAAAACCCTCCAGTGATGAAACACGCATAACATCTGAAGGCAAAGCCATTCCACTGGTAAATTGATCTCCCTATTATTCTCCTTAATTCCAGGTTGCTTCTCTCCTTGATTCGTTTCCATCCATTGTTTCCTGTCCTGCCTTCAGGTGCTTTGGAGAATAATTTGTCCCTCTCTTCTTTGGGGCAGCATCTCAAAAACTGGAATATTGCTATCATGCCCCCCCCCACAGTCCTTTTCTCTAAGACTATTCAAACTCAAATCCTACAACCGTTCATTATATGTTTTAGTCTCCAGGCCTTTAATCATCTTTGTTGCTTCTCTTCTCTGCTCTTTTTCCAAAGTCTCAATATTTTTTTTGTAATGTGATGACCAAAACTGGATGTGGTATTACAGGTGTGGTCTTAGTAAGAATTTTATAAAGCAATACTAATAGTTTGCGTGATTTTGATTCCAGGCCTCTGTTTATCCAAGCAATGATTGCATTAGCTTTTTTTGGCTACTGCTGCACACGGCTGGCTCATGTTTAAACAATTATTCCAAAGTCCATGAAATCTCTTGCTTCTATAATTTTTCAAGCTTTTCTCTTTCTTTTTATTCTTCTGTATTACCTCATATCGTTATTAAGCGGGGACGGGATGCGTCCTTGAATTATTTTGATATCATAACATTGCAAAGACTATCACAACGCACGAAGCAGGGTTTTCTTTTTTTTTAAAAGTTTTTATTCAACATTTATAAAGTTAAAAACAGACAAACATATATACATTTTGTAGCAGGCTTTGAGCAGTAGTTACACTTATACATTTCCATTATTGACGTGTTATTCCTTGTTACAATAACTTCTTTGTTCTTTTAATGTCTTTAATTATATATGTATACATTTACAATTAGTTACATGTCACCCTTGTTTCCAATATATTGTCAGATTATCAGATTTCTCCTTTTCTTTAACCAATCATACCGGATATCCCATACTTTGTAATAGTCACTATCTTGATTATTTTTTAAGAATTTAGTCTATCCATCTCAGCAGACTCAGGTATTTTATTAATTACCACGCTTTCTGAGGGGGTCGTAGCAAGTTTCCAATTTTGGGCGGCTTCATCTGGCTGCAGTTAAGATATGCAAAATCAGGTATTGGTGTTTCTTTTTCAGATTGAGTTCTATCTTGCCTAATAAAAAGATTTCAGGTTCAGATTTTAATTTCTGTTTTGTTATTTCTAATATCCCGATTCTAATTTTTTGCCAAAATTTCTGTGCACATGGGCAAGCCCACCACACGTGGAAATATGTTCCTTGAATGTAGTTGCACTTCCAGCAGTTTGGTGCCATACTGGGGAACATCTTGGCTAATCTCTCTGGCAATAAGTGCCAGCGATGGGTGTTTTTTTTTTTTTAATGCCGAAGCTTTCCCGTTTCAGAACAGAAGAGCGACCGGTGAAGAAAAGAAAAGTGCAGAGCTGCAGTTTTCAGAAGAAGAAATTGAAGCTGATGGAGGCCATGCTGGAAGAGCAGAAGAAGCTGAGCAGGGCCATGGAGGAAACGTGTCGCGAAGTGCGAAGGACTCTGGACCAGCAAAACATTATCCAGGTCCAGAGCCTGCAGCTGCAGGAACGAATGATGAATTTACTGGAGAAGATGATCACCAAAGCCAACGTTTAAATTTCTACCTGGAGGGGGAAAAGAAAAAGAAAAAGGAAGCAAAATTAACCTGTTTTGATAGAAATGGCTTATTTCATATACCTAGGATAGCTTCTTCCTTCCAGGTAAATCGAAACGGTTAAAGAAACAGCTTCCCCTCCTTGCAGGATAATTCTTTAGCGAATAAAATTTGGGGCTTGATAATAGGAGTTTATTTGGTGGGGGAGGAATGGCAAGGAGGGCAAAGCTACATTGGGGAATCCGATCAGAGGTGGTAGTCAGCCGGTTTGGACTGGTTCTGGAGAACCCAGGACCCAGGACCCACCTCTCCTTTGGAGCCAAGGCTGATCATCAGTGGTGTTCCTGAAAGGGGGTCACAAGAAACCCAAAAGGCAGGGCTGCGGGGGGGGGGACTTTCATGTTGGGGACCCATCGCTCCACGTAGACCTGGGCTGTCATCCAACGATTGACATCAGGGCTGTCCTTGCTCTCTGCTCTCTCTCCTGAGGCCCAGGAAGATGTTTTGCTTCGAAACAGGAGGGTCAACTAGGGCCATCCCCTGTTTTCTAGGCCTGCCTTTTTGGCAGGCGAGGGGAGTGGTGCGCTGGGCCTTAGAGGTGGAGCTCTCACCTCACAATCCAGGAGGCCGTGAGGTCGATCCTAGGGAGAGGCAGCTATTTCTCTCTCTGGGGACAATGAAAATATATCCACTGAACAAAACTCCGCACTGGAGATAGGAAGGGCATCCGGCCAGTAAAGCTCCGTTCAGTCGCCCAGACCTCCACCCCACAAGGGGTTATGGGTTAAAAGATGATGATTTTGGCAGGCGAGCCCTTTCGCCTTGTATTGTTGAATTCAAGTCGAGATGTTTTGTGGAACCGGGGAGGGGGGGGGAAAGGGGGCTCCAGAATGTTCTGCCAGGGAGGCGGACCTTGAACGGGATGAGATAGAGGAAGCAAAGGCCGTTGCCCAGAGTCTGCTTAATCCATTCAGCCTTCTTCTCTTTCTGTTTCTGTTTGACAGTTCACGAAACTTAAATCCAACCCCGATCTCCGAGAATCTCCTTTCCACGCTTTGACACATTTGGTTTCCTGCTTGAGAAACAGTGCCGATCTTAACGGCGCTGAAGGGGGGGGAAAAACAAACAAACAAAGGCAAGTGATGAGAAGCCATCTCCGGAAGGCTTACAGGACCAAAAGATGGAGCCGCGGCTGCAAAATTCAAACCTTCGGTCCAAGACCACAGAGAGGAAAGAGGAGCCAGGCAACATCAGGAAGAAGCTGTGGGTGGGGACACTGTGCTGAACAGGAGGCAGGAAAACAGAAGCTGGGAAGAAAGACACGGGGACGGTCCCTGCAGGAAGTCCCTAGAAATCCCACCCTCAACCCCCAAAAGATCAGGGGATGAATGGCTGACCAGGTGGGCTGGATTCCCCTCTGCCATTAATCCAGATCTTCCTCCTCCTCATCATCTTCCTTCTCTCTCATCGGAGACTCCGGAATATCTCAAGGATAATTCAAATACACTCAATGATCACCTACATTGGGGAAAACAATAGGAAAATTTGGAAAGAACTCTTCTACTTGCAAATAATGCGGGGTGGGGAAAAAATACACAAGAAGGATTGTGTTCCTCAAATTTATTTATTATGTTCCGTTCTACAAAGCATAGTTCTTTTCCAGAGGATATGTGCTAAAATAGGGTTAGTTTTAAAAGACGTTTAAGAGAGACAGAAAATGTTATTTATATTTTAAATACAACACGAAGGCCTAGCAATTCTATTCCAAAATTATACATTTTCTTTCTCCTTCCTTGTGGGGTGTGTATGTATGGAATCATAATATTCTGGGATCACATCAGAAAGCAGTGACAACCATGAGTGAAACGGATATTAAACCTTCAGCTTTTAGGCTGAATCCTAAAAATCCTAGAGTTCGATTTTATACTCGGATTTGGGCGAAGAAAAGGGTCTGGATGGAATTTGGAAGGCTGGCACCCAATTGATGTTACTGCAGAAATATAAAAAAAAAAACTCGGTTGTTGAGGATGGAATGTGGTGACACACCCTAACTCTGTCTGCTCGGGGCCGAGACCGTTTGAGTTGAAAGCCAAGCTCATGATGGAAGAAGAAAGGAGGAAGAAGAGAAGAAGAAGAAGAAGAAGAAGAAGAAGAAGAAGAAGAAGAAGGAGAGATGGTCTTTATAGACAGGGCATGTTAAGTAAATATAGTGAAGGGAAGCCAAGTAGAATTCCTTCCGGTAAGAGAATGGAGGGCATGGAGATGAATGGATAGATGGATGGAGTATTCATATCAGAACATACAGAAAAGGAAGCTGTATTTGTGCCTCAGTTTGGGGAGAGAGAACCAGAAGTCCAGCTTTGGCTGGACTTTAAGGAGCGGGAGGTAACCCAGCCAGAAGGGACACCAAGCTGAAGAGACATGTGTGTCTGTGGCTATGAAAGTCTTTAAAGTGAGGCAGGATAAAGCTACAGTGTTTCCCTGAAAATAAGACTCTGTCTTATATATATATATATATTTTGCCACCAAAAAAGGCACCAGGTTTTGTTTTGGGGGAGGACGTCATCCACGGACTAACCTCACTTGTGTGTGTCGCTCCCGGCCTCCTTTTTGCTGTCAGAGGCCTTCAGGAACTTCTTCTTCTGCAGCCGGCAAGGCTTTCCTGAAGGCCTCTGCAGCCGATAATTGAGATCAGGATCGATCCAGAGCTTTGTTATCGGCTACAGAGGCCTTCAGGAAAGCCTTGCCAGCCTTGCTGGCTGCCGAAGAAATGGGTTGGCCAGGCAGGTGTCTGGGTGTGCAAGGCCTGGCTACAACTGTCCAAAGGATGGGAGGGCAACTCCACCCTCCCATCCCCATCCTAGCTTAATTTTTACCTGTGCACTCTGGAGTGGGCGGGATCTTAATTAGGGCTTATTTTGGGGGGTAGGACTTATATTGGGTGCAAGTGTAAAAATCAAGCTAGGACTTACTTTCAGGGTAGGATGTATTTTTGGGGAAACAGGGTAATTTCTGGATGCCAGGAGGTAGATGTTCCCACTGAGCTAAAGAGTTTGAAAAGGCCTCTTGTGTATTTTTTAGTCCTCATCCTGTCAACTAAAAATGTGTTCCCTCATCATGAATGTCAGGGATGTAGGATATATCCCCTAATATATACACAGAATGTACATACAATAGAACCTCTGGTGACCACCATAATTCATTCCATAACTTTGGTTGCAACCCGATTTGGTCGTGATCTGAACCTAATTTTGGAAATTTGGTGCTTACAAAAATAAAATGGCTGGAATCAGCTGTGGGGAAAAAAATTGTGAATTTCTTAGCCGGAACCCGATTTGGTGGTGGTCCTAAGTGTTCCAGACCAGAGATTCTACTGCATGAGGGGATTTTAACACGACGCCAGTTTTTCCAAAGGATTTAATGTTCACCCAGTAGAATCGTAAAATGCAGGTCGCACGTAGAAAGCAACTGCGAGAAATCAGCATGATTAAAAACAGGCTGGCAGTTCTTGACCACAATTTCTGTGGCTCGATGGAACGTTCATTTAGTGAGTCTTGCCCTGTTCTACGACTTTTCTTGCCATCATGGTTAAATGAATCGCTGCAGGTTCTTAAGCGGATCTGGCTTCCCATGGGGGTGACCCCAAGACAAATCGTGAGAAAGGATTGTTCAGTTTCTGTAATCCAGGCCCATGGTACGTGGTAGGCGCCAGAGCGGGTTAAAACATTTTTCAAACAACGTTAAAAAAAAAAAAGAATAGGGTTGCATGTGGGACATCGGAGCCCAAAAGAGAGAAGAAAGAAACATGCAATCGTTAGAAAAAAGCTCTCCACTCTGTTGATTGTTCATCAGTAGGGTTTTTGCAATAAACGATCATATTCCCAAGGAACGGCACAGCTCAAAGTAATCCAGAACACCATTTGTTGCCGGAGAAATTTCCCACCTGAAAGGGGGGTTTTTTTTAATCTAACTCTCCTTCTTTGAGGCAAATATGAGGTTTTTCTTTCTTTTTTTTAAAAAAAATGTTTGTAAACTGTCTTTTTCAAATATGATTTTGTACGTTTATGTCTTTTCAAATTTGAAATGGGTTCAATTGTAATACGGCTCGGTAAAAGAGTATTTGTTATATCCCTTTTAATTAAAAAAAACAAGCAACCCTATCTTTTTCATTGATCTATATACATCAATGCTCCTAAATTGATAAGTTTGTTCCTGGAGCTTTCTCTGTTGGGTTAAGAGTGTCTCCTAGCTTGAGTCCCTAAGTTGACTAACCAAGGAGAGAAGCGACTTAGAACTAAGGAGAAATTTCCTGACAGTTAGAACAATTAATCAATGAAACAACTTGCCTCCAGAAGTTGTAAATGCTCCAACACTGGAAGTTTTAAGAAGAGATTGGATAACCATTTGTCTGAAGTTGTGTAGGGTTTCCTGCCTAGGCAGGGGGTTGGATTAGAAGACCTCCAAGGTCCCTTCCAACTCTATTATTCTATGTTTTATCATTTGGGTATGTCTAGTTGAATGAAAAGAAGAACCAGGGGGGAAAGGATAGCAGTGTTCCAATAGCTCAGGTGCTGCCCCAAAGAAGAAATGGGTCGAGCTATTGTCAAGCTAGAAAGAGTACAGAGAAGAGCAACCAGGATAATGAGGGGACTGGAGATGACAAAAACATAACGACGAACAGTTGCAGGAACTGAGCCTGGCTAGTCTAGTGAAGAGAAGGACCAGGGGAGACAGGATAGCAGTGTTGTAATATTTGAGGAGGGGCTGCCACAGAGTGGAAGGGGTCAAGCCTGTAGGCCAGACAAGGAATAATGGATGGAAACTGACCAAGGAGAGATTCAACCTGGAAATAAGGAGAAACTTTCTGACAGGGAGAACAATCAACCAGTGGAACAGAAGTTGCCTTCAGAAGTTGTGGGAGCTTCATCACCGGAGGCTTCCAAGAAGAGATTGGACTGTCAGAAATGGTGTAGCATCTCCTGCTTGGGTGGGGAGTTGGACTAGATGACCTACAAGGTCCCTTCCAACTCTGATTATCTGTTATTCTCCAAAGCACCACAAGGCAGGAGAAGCAATAAAGGTGGAAACTCATCAAGGAGAGAGAAGCAGCCTAGAACTAAGGAGAAATTTCCTTATTGTTACCTTTATTGTCAGAGTACAACGTGCGTACAATGAGATCGGCTATCCTGACAGTGTGAACAATTAATCTGTGGAATGCTCCAACACTGGAAGGTTTTAAGAAAAGATTGGACAGCCGTGTGTCTGAAACGGGATAGGGGATTCTGCCCTGAGCAGGAGGTTGGACTAGAAAAGGGGTTGCAAACTGTTGGGCCTGGGACCCACCGGTGGTCCGCGAGAAAATGTGGGTGGTCTGCAGAGAAATGCCCTTCCCAAAGCAATTAATCCAGGATAATGCGGGATCACAAGGCTGTGCTGCTCACACGGCCCACCCACCCGCTGGCTCCCACCCTTTGGCCGAGCACAAATCTTACCTTAAATAGAGCCATGTGAGCTGGAACTGGAAGGTGAGACCAATTGTGGGGGAAGGAAATCCGCCCCGGGTGTGGCTTGCTGACGTTGGTGAGATAGTCGGTGCCCTATTCCAGAGCTGCAGTAGTCACAGGACTGGCCCTTTGGTCATCCTGGAGCAGCTCCTCCAGTCCATGGCAGGCCAGTGCACCCAAGTGGAAGAGCAGTTGCTCCGGGATGACCCAAGGGCCAGTCCTGTGACTACTGCAGCTCTGAAACAGGGGACTGACTTTCCCATCAACATCAGCAAGCCACCGTCAGTCAAAATTCATATTAGTGGTCCACAGGATTTAAAATTATGAGTTTGGTGGTCCCTGGCGTCCAAAAGGTTGGCGATCCCTGGTTTAGCCAGTGTAATCCCTCAAAGAGCCAGAGATTTAACCAAGAATAATCCTGTTTGACACCCAGAAGCCGAACTGTGTGCTAATGGACCTCTGGTCACATTTGTGGTTACCTGAAGTCTTTTTATGATATGAAATTATGAGTTTGGTGGTCCCTGAGGTCCAAAAGGTTGGCAAGAAGACCAACCCATCTGCTCTCTCCTACGCTGTTAATCGGACGTTGGGCAGGAATCCCAAGGGAAGCATGAGTCTTGAGTTCCTTGTAGGACATCTTGGATTTTGGAGTCCACTTTTTTTCTCCTCGTTCTGCCAGCACCAGAAAAAGAAAATGTTTGGTAGAAAGAGCGTTTATTCTCAAGAGTAGAAGGTGGATGCTCCCTCTACGAAGGCACCCTGATTATCCTTTGGGCGGGCGCTGGATCACCTGGTCGATCCAATTGACGTAGTTTGTCACCTTGGTGTAGACTCCCGGCTTCCTGGCCTTGCCACAACCGTCACCCCAGCTGACGATGCCGTACAGGTAAAAGGCACCATCCCTTTCGCAGGCCAAGGGCCCCCCCGAATCACCCTGGGAGACAGAGGAGAAGGTGAAGGTAAATGGAAGAGCTACACGACGTCACAAATCTCAGCCAGCCAGGGTTTTCTTTTTGGGTAACTTCTAATGGTAGCTGCGTTTTGGTTAGGGGGAAACCGATGGGTAGACCCCCCCCCTCATAGGGGTAGGCTGCTGGGGGTTCATAGGGGTTCGGGGGAGCCCCAGCGAAGATTCTGTATAGTTTGGAGAACCCCCAAAATCTCATTCCTGGCTGGACCTGCCCACCTCTCCCCTCCCCTCCCCTCTCAGGAGTCCCCACATGGCCCGTTTTGGATACAGGTGAGTGCAGGGTATATGTGGAGGGTTGGGGAGGGGGAAAAATGGGCCTCTCAGAAGTTCGAGAACACTGGAAATGGACCCATTTCTGGCCTCCAAAAAGCCTCCGGAACCCAGGGAGGTTGTTTTCACCCTCCCGGAGGCCCAAGGGTAGCCTCTGGCGCACAAGGAGGGTGAAAAATGGGCCTTCAGGAAGTTCGTGAACGCTGAAAATGGGCCCATTTCCGGCTTCTAGGGAGCCTCCAGAGCCTGGGGAAGTCGTTTTTGCCCCCCGGGAGGCTCGAGAAAAGCCTCAGGAGTCCGGGGAGGGCGGAAACAATCCCCTGCCTCCATGGTGCAGGAGGCCAACTAGGCCACGCCCACCATGGCCACTCCCACCCAGCCACCGGTCAGAGAACTCCTTGCTAAAAAAATTTGAAGCCCACCCCTGCCCTCTCAGGGCACCTGAAGATCTCCGTGAAGATGGAAATGGTCCCCATGAATTGGGAAAAGGAAACCCGTAATTTCGGTGAGGGGTAAAAAAAGGGGGGGCTGCTGAACGAATTGTTTGGACACTCAAGGATGAAAATGGTGAGGGGAAAAACTAGAAAAGGTAAAGGGGAAAGGAAGTTTGGCTCACAAGGGAAGATTAAAGCAATTAGAAAATGGCTTTTTTGGTGGGGGGCTATGTCTCTGGTAAAAGCCAGGGGCAAGGGGGGGTTCATTGATAGGAGAAGAGAGAAGGGGGTGGGGGACAGGGGAAAGTGGGGAGGGCAGAGCCTCCAAACTCTCGTGACCCCCACTCTTCTTCCCCAGAGAAAGCCACATTCCAACGGAGCAAGAGCCCACAGCTGGATGCAGCTGGAAAATTTAAAAATAAATAAATCATAAGTAACCAAACTCCCCAGGTTGGCTCAACAAAGTACAGCTCGCCTTTCCTTTCTTCCAAGACCTCCCAAAAATGCACAGCTCAGAACTGGAAGGAATATTGGGAGGGAGGGAGGGAGGGAGGGAGGGAGGGAAACGAGAAGGAGGGAGGGAGTTCTGTATAACATCAACATGATATTCGGATGCTAGCTTTTCCTGAGAAGTTATCACAAGGCATATCTCAAAATGGAAGGTCCAACTTTATTTGGGTATTTTCCCACGTCATTATAGTTGTGCTTTTAAAGTTGTAGCATGCGTTTGGCAGAATCTCATCTGCCATCATCAGGCTTGTGTATTGTGTTCGTCTGTGAGTCAGATTTTCACAGCCGTTTCAGTGAAAGTCTGACTCACAGACGAACACAATACAGAAGCCTGATGATGGCAGATAAGATTCTGCCGAAACGTTGCTACAACTTTAAAAGCACAACTACAATGACGTGGGAAAATACCCGAACAAAGCTGAATACCATACATGTAAGTACCCGTGAAAACTTAAGAAAACATGTGTGTGTGTGTGTGTGTGTGTGTGTGTGTGTACTATGGAGGGGTGTGGTGGCCTAGAGGTGGAACTCTCACCTCAGAATCAGGATGCTTTGAGTTCAATTCTCGGTAGAGGCAGAAATTTTTCTCTCTCTGGGCACACTGGGAATATATCTGCCGAATATAACTCTGCACTGGCGACAGGAAAGGCATCTGGCCAGTAAACACTCAGCTCCATTCAATTGCTGAGATCTACTCCGCAAGGGATTATGAGGTTGTTAAAAGAAGATGAATATAAGTGTAAGTGTGTGTGTGTGTGTATATATATACTATGGCCTCACAATTTTATGCTGTCACATCCACACCCGGCTAATTCCTGCAGAAACTCCACAGGATTACCTGGCAAGCGTCTGATCTGCCATCAAGATAACCAACAGCTATATATATTATATATGTGTACTATGGAGGGATGCGGTAGCCTAGAGGTGAAGCTGTCACCTCGCTATCAGAAGGCTGTGAGTACGATCCTAGGTAGAGGCAAATATTTCTCTCTCTGGGCACGATGAGAATATATCTGCCGAACAAAACTCCGCATTGGTGACAGGAAGGGCATCCGGCCAGTAAACACTCTGCTAGCTCCATTCAGTTGCCAAAACTCCACACACGGCTAATTTCTGCAGAAACTCCACAGGATTACCTGGCAAGCGTCTGACCTGCCGTCAAGGTAACCAGCACAGAACATATTTTCACTGATTTCAGCTCCATAAACGTCCGCATTTTGACACTTGTAATCTGGGATAATCGGAATTAATGCTTCTTGCACCACATTGGAGTATCTGGATGAATCTGCTCAAAGGATGAGAAGGAAAATAAGTCCGAGGAACAGCAGCTAGGCCCCAAAAAGGGCTTTAGCTCCGTGACAAAGCGGAAAAAGGACACAAGCTGAATGGGACAACTCGCCTTCGCCAACTCGTAATTGCCCACTTGCCATAGCCAACTCAACGCAGGACAATTTAAGAAATCGATTATTTAAAAGAAATAAAATAAAATCTTTTCATTTTTGTCATTCACATTTCATTTTGTCCCTCCTTTTGCATCCCTTCTTTAATGATTTTATTCCACCATTTCTTTGAGATTAGTATAACTCTTCCCCCACAGTGAGTCATCCCACAACAAGTTGGCGGTGGCCATAGTGAGCTGACCATGGCTAGTTGGCCATGCCAAGTTGGCCATGGTGAGTTGGCCATGGTGAGTTGGCCATGGTAAGTTGGCCATGGCAAGTTGGCCATGGTGAGTTGGCCATGGCGAATTGGCTCCAGTGAGTTGGCTGTGGCAAGTTGACTGGTGAGTTGGCCATGGCAAGTTGGCCATGATGAGTTGGCCATGGTGAGTTGGCTGTGACAAATTGGCCATGGTGAGTTGGCTGTGGCAAGTTGACTCTGGTGAGTTGGCCATGACAAGTTGCTGTGGCAAGTTGCCCGTAGCAAGCTGGCCTTGGAAAGTTGGCCATGGTAAGTTGGCTATAATGAGTTTGCTGTGACAAGTTAACTGTGGTGAGTTGGCTGTGGCAAATTGACTCTGGTGAGTTGGCCATGACAAGTTGCTGTGGCAAGTTGCCCATGGCAAGCTGGCCTTGGAAAGTTGGCCATGGTAAGTTGGCTATAATGAGTTGGCTGTGACAAGTTGACTGTGGTGAGTTGGCTGTGGCAAGTTGACTGTGGTGAGTTGGCCATGGAGAGTTGGCCTTGGAGAATTGGCTGTGGTGAGTTGGTCATGACAAGTAGGCCATGACCAGTTGGCCATGGCAAGTTGCCCATAATGAATTGTCATAGACCCCCCCACACACAAGAGTTTCAGTAAAAAATCATTAGTAATGCCCCTCCCACTTTCTGGTAGGCACCCTTGCATGTTCTAAAGCAGGGGTCTCCAACCTTGGCAACTTTAAGCCTGGAGGACTTCAACTCCCAGAATTCCCCAGCCAGCAAAGCTGGCTGGGGAATTCTGGGAGTTGAAGTCCTCCAGGCTTAAAGTTGCCAAGGTTGGAGACCCCTGTTCTAAAGTGTGACCGGCACACACATCTTTCACACTTCCACTGTACCTATCCCTTGGTCTCTTTGACTGTTCCTTGCACAACCAGGAAGAAGCCCAGGCTCCTTGGCACCCACAGGGGTCATCAAGAGGAAGAGGGCAGATTCTGCTCCTAATGCCAGAGGTCCACAAAGGTCTTCTGGAAACCCCACACACAGCATTTGAGAATCCTGGGTTTATTCAACCCATCTAGGGCAAAAGGTGCATCAACAGCTCCAAGGCAGTGAAAGACCCCTTGAATTTAGAAGAAGGGTTCCAGTGGGCCATGGAAGCTGCTCCAGCATCTGCCCACTTCCGGATTCAGGATTGAACTTCCGGGCTGGGGGAAGAGTTTTCCTGCAATACCGCATTCCAACCACTGTGCCACCAGCGCTCGATTGAAAACATCAACTATAGAAAGACCGAGTGTGATGGGCAGACACCATGAAGCTCGCCCTGGAGTCAGCGGAAACTCCTGGCAATAAGGGGGTGATCAGGCACCCCAACTCTTACTTTGATGCAAGTATCCCCATCCGACAACGTAGCATTTGTAGTGGTCTGGGAAAGACATGGAAGCTTCTGGCAGGCATATGGGTTGAATAAATCGAGATCTCACTGCACAGCGTTGGTTGACTTTCTTGAGCTTAATTAAAACTGCAAGAGAGGGGAAGAATAGGATGAATGTGGAAGGGAGTGAATTATTATTAGATGGCCTTCTGCCCCGTGGCCTTAGTGCTTATTCTACACTGAAATTAGTAGAAAAACCAAAATGCACAGGTACAGAATAGGTGCTATTCTATTCTATTCTATTCTATTCTATTCTATTCTATTCTATTCTATTCTATTCTATTCTATTCTATTCTATTCTATTCTATTCTAATTCTAATTCTAATTCTAATTCTAATTCTACTGTATTCTATTCTTTATTCCAATATTCTGTTCTATTCTATTCTATTCTATTCTATTCTATTCTATTCTATTCTATTCTATTCTATTCTATTAATTCTAATTCTACTCTTCTATTAATTCTAATTCTTACTCTACTTTATTCTATTCTATTCTATTCTATTCTATTCTATTCTATTCTATTCTATTCTATTCTATTCTAATTCTACTCTACTCTTTATTCTGATATTCTGTTCTATTCTTATTCTTATTCTATTCTTATTCTATTCTATTCTTCATCCAAATATCTATTCTATTCTATTCTTATTCTATTTTATTCCATTCCATTCTTAATTCATTCTACAATTATTCTATTCCATTCATATTCTATTCATATTTAAATCTATCCTATCCTATCCTATCCTATCCTATCCTATCCTATCCCATTCCATTCCTTACTCTACTCTACTCTACTCTACTCTACTCTACTCTACTCTACTCTACTCTATTCTTGATCCAATAAATGGAATTTAGTCTTTACATCATGGTTATCCAACTCCCAGTCCATGGACCAGTGTCGGCACGCAGCCCATTTGGAACCGAATTGCAGAAGTGACAGGCAAGAGAATGTGTGCACTCGTGCAAAGTTGTGTTTGTGAAAAGCAGTGTGTGCACGAAACCACCCCCGAAAAGGTTGGGGACCACTTTCTTTACATGGCAAGAAAGAGACAAGAAAAACAGCTCACCAATATCGTTTTCAGTTGGGTTGAACACGGAGTAGTCAGGATGCATGATGTACTTCTCTATCTTAAATTCCTGAGTGACGTCTATTGTTTTGTTGAAAAAATGTTGTCCCAAAACAACATGGACGGTTGACGTCAGCGGGCTGAAAGAAATGAGAAAAGCCCTATTAATGGCACTGTCAGAGTTCCAGCAATTGCCCCTAATTAAATCACGAGTCTCGAGCCAAGCTTCAAAAGAATCCAAAAGATTGACTAGGAGCAACGTGTCCGGCACGAACCCGTATGAAGCCAACTCTGAGATGCGTAATTTACTATCACCTAAGACCCTGTTTTCCCTCACCTCATCCCGGGTGTGTCCTAAATCAGATTCTCCAATGAAACACATTCACGGCTGGGTGTCATCAATTACACTCTCCAATGAAGGATTTTCGAGGGCAGAAGATCCAGTAGCCTAGGCTACAATCTGTTCTGACCCACGCCCTTTTCCAAAAAATCAAACACAATCCAAAGGGAACAGAAACCTTTTAATGCTTCTGCAAAAATAATTAGCTGTTATAAGCACAAGCCTTGCCAAACTGTGCGAGACTTGCCAAAAGATAACAGACAAGAAATAATTTGCAATGCAAGAATCTTCAAATACAAACTCAGGATACTGGAATGTCCACAAGGCTGGAGGTTCAAAACGTCTTTGCCTTCTGCAAAGAACATTCATTTCACAGTTGGCTTTTCTCTTCTTGAAGGAGGGGCCATTACCTTGCAGCCTTACTCCCGAGTCGCCTGTGCTGTTGTAGCTGCTCTTTCCTATGAGCAATCCTGCGTGCACGTGCACTTGGCACAGGCTCCTCGGGAACCTCCTCATCGCTGCTGCCAGCCCCCACAATATCTGAAGGCAGCAGTCCACTCCCTAATGGTCCTGGGCCCCTCATCTGAGTCCTCGCTCTCCTCAGCCGTCCGCACCTGCTGCCAGCTAACCACAACACAATCTTTATAAGTTAAAGTCTTATAAAATCTTTATAAGTTAAAGTCTTATAAAATCTTTATAAGTGTGGAATGTGCTTCTGGGTTTTTTTTTTCTTTGGTATAGGTTTCTCCCCCTCCTTCTTATGGCAACTCAGAAACAGGCATAGGAATGCTTTATGAGTTGACAGACATCCTATCCTGAGCCTGCACCCCACCGTATGGGCAGTTGATCACTGATCCAATCTTTCTCAGAGCCAAAGTGAGGAAGGCAAGGATACCAATTCCAACATCCAAAGCTTTCTGCCTGGGTAGAAGGTACCAAGATGCAGCCTTCCCTTCCTGCTTCCCTGTCTGCTGAGTGATGGGGCTCCATGCTTCTCCTTCCTCCTTGCTTCAGTCCTCTGGGGTCTGAAGAAGAATACGAGCAGAGGTGGCCATATGGTGGGGTCTGAAAGTCAAGATGGCCACCGTAGCCATGCAGCGCATGTTAAAAAGAGGTTGGTGTTGGGGGTTGGGAGTGCCATCTGGGGTTCTTCTGCATTCACCCTCCTGCATTCAACTCTGCCCTCAGTGGGGTAACTGGAGGATATCCTTGGGAACTCAGCAGGAGCAGAGAGAGAAGGAGGAGGAGGAGGAAGAAGAAGAAAAAGAGGGAAAGGAAGAGGAGGAGGAAGAAGAAGGAGAAGGAGAAGATGAGTAGGAGGAGGAGAAGGAAGGGGAAGAGAAGGAGAAGGAGGAACAATGAGGTAAAGGAGGAGGAGGAAGAAGAAGGAAAAGGAGAAGATGAGTAGGAGGAGGAGAAGGAAGGGGAAGAGAAGGAGAAGGAGGAAGAACGGGGTAAAGGAGGAGGAGGAGGAGGAAGAAGGAAAAGGAAGAGGAGGAGGAAGAAGAAGGAGAAGAAGAGGAGGAAGAGGAGGGAGAAAGGAGGAGGAAGAGGAGGAGGAAGCTGGAAAGAGGGGGAAAGGAGGAGGAGGAAGAAGAGGAGGAGGAGGAGGAAGAAGGTGAAGAAGAGGAAGAAGAGGAGGGAGAAAGGAGGAGGAAGAGGAAGATGGAAAGAGGGGGAAAGAAGGAGGAGGAAGAGGAAGAAGAGGAGGAGGAGGAGGAAGAAGAAGGGGAAAGGAGGAAGAAGAGGAGGAAGAAGAGGGAAAGGAAGAGGAGGAGGAGGAAGAAGGAGAAGAAGAGGAGGAGGAAGAAGGGGGAGAAAAAGAAGGAGATGGAGGAAGGTTTGGAGACATTTTGGAGCTCAGGGAAATCATTTTCACTGGGCCCTCACCAATTGGCTCCCGGAAGACCTTTGAAAGAAATTCAGAGTTTGAGACCCATCCACAAAGCGAGTGGCATTACCTGTTAGCGAAACAATGGGCCGACGTGACCAGCCAGCAAGAGCGAATAAGGCTTCCGCCACAGAAATTCCTGCCGACGTTTATGCTGGCCAGCCAGGGGTGGGATCCTGGCAAGGCAGAAGATCCCCCCACAATTCTGGGTCTTACAAACTTCTGCTTCTTGTGCCTCCTCCCACACGACTTCTTGACCATGGCAAACTCATCCACAGCTTCTGGAAGAAAGTTTGGCGGTGGCGGCATCTGCCTGCGCCCGCTTCCTGAAAGAAGGGTGAGGATAGGGAATCTCTTATTTCCTGACTGGATTTTCCTTCTGTTTGCTTTTCAGAATGTTGCTGTAGGAGGGAGAGGGCGTGGCGGCTCAGTAGTTAAAAGTTGCTGAGCTTATCTGCTGATAGCCTGGGTTCGAGACCCGAGCGCTGTGCGACGGGGTGAGCTCTGTCCTTGTCTCATCTCCAGCCCAACTAGCAGTTTGAAGGCATGCAAATGCGAGTAGATCAATGGGTACCTCTTTGGTGGGAAGATAAGAGCGTTCTGTGAGCATTTGACATATAGCCATGATGGCCGCATGACCATGGAAAGGTCTTCGGACAATGCTGGCTCCTTTCATCTAAAAATGGAGATGAGCACCGGGTCCTACAGTCAGACACAACTGGATAGTGAATCTTTTACTGTTATTCTAGAAGAGAGGAACCTGTCCTTGCTAAGCCTCCTGTAATACAGGCAGTCCTTGACGTACAGCAGTTCATTTAGTGACTGCTCAAAGTTACCACGGCACTGAAAAAAAAGAGACTTAGCACCTTTTTTTCACACATACGATGGTTGCAGCCATCCCCGTGGTCACCTGATCAAAATTCAGGCGCTTGGCCACTGGTTCAGATTTATCACCATTGCTGTGTCCCCCCGGGGTGGGGGGGGGTCAAGTGATCCCCTTTTGCGATCTTCTGACCAGGAAGGTCAATGGAGAATCCAGATTCACCTCTGTTATATGCGGAAATTTACCTTATACACCTAAGAATATAAAGAGCAAGACAGACTCCATGTTTGCTCTTAATTTGAACTTTAGAGATCAGAACATTTATATAACTTGTTATGAACGTGTTTATTCTGCTCAAGTTAGGTAGAATTGCAAAATATTACGTCCTTGGCTTGGTCTGAGCTGCATAAAGGGTTGCCTTGACATTATAAGAGTCCTTAATGATCTCTTGTGTAATCTTTTCAGTAGAAAACAGGAAATCTGCTGATAAGTGGTGAAGTGGAGAAAGTTGGGAGATTTCCATGGATTTCTTATGAGAATCTCTGTAATTTCTATACGTGCAAAACGGGAAGTGTGATGTAATCTTCTAAATGTGATAATCCTATATAAGGATGCATTTACTGGAAGGGGGTGCCTCCTTTCTCTCAAACTGCGGTCTGGGAGATCGGGGGTCGATATTGCAATATCAAATAAAGCCTGTTACGGATACTGATTATCACAGCCTGTTGTTTTATTTTTATCATGGTCTCACAACCTCACAACCATGTTATTAATTTAACAAATGCAACGATCCGCATCACCATGGTGGCAAGAAAAGTCGTAAAACGGGGCCAAACTCACTTGGCAAATGTCTCACTTAACAACAGAGATTTCAGGCTCAGTTGTGATCGTAAGTCGAGGACAACCTGTAATGAGGAGAGACTGACCAGAGGGATGGTATTGGCACAAAGATTGATATTGACGTGACACTGATTGTGTCACTGTAGGTTTTTTTTAAGTCTACTATGATATGTAAAATTACATATTGAGGATTATACCTGTGAAAATAAGAAAACATAAGTAACACCATATTTACCCTATCAATGACCTATGGCAATATTACTGGAATATTAAGTAACAATTCTATCAATGTATTAATCACAAAAACAAGGTTATTTCATACTCTGGAACATGTCAAATTTTGGCAGGTCACAGACCTGGCAGTACACACTGTTTAATGTGTTATTGTATGCTAAAATTAAGAAATGCTGATATTCATACCAGTATCCTAGAATAGACAATCTGCCAAACAGAGTATAGGATATGCCAGTTTTGGCAAACCTTTTTTGGCTCCCTTGATTGCATGTGCGCTCATGCGCTTACATTTGCATGCCAGCACCCAGAAGGTAATGTGTGCTGGCCCACCCTCCTCTGTGCATGCGCACACACCCCTTGCCACGTGCTGCACATCTGTGCATGCGTGTGTGATCCCCTGCAGTGCGCTGGGCATCTGTGCATGCATGCATGATTCCACCACTGCGCGTTATGCATCTCTGCACCTGCGCGCATGATTCCCCCACCACGCACAGCACATCTCTGTGCATGCGTGCGTGATTCACCCGCATCTGTGCATGTGTGCGCAATCACCCTTCATGCACCACACATCTGCACATGCATGCACAATCGCCCCTCCATGCACTGCGCATCTGCGCATGTGCACGTGATCACCCCCATGCTGTGCGTCTGCGCATGTGTGTGCGACCTCCAGTGCATGATGCATGTCTCTGCACATGCACATGTGTCTCCCACGCATACCCCTCCGCACATGCATGCCAGATACCCGACAATCATCTGTCGGGTGGCAGCGGTGCATTCGCATGCGCACTGGGGCTGTTCCAGGTGAGCTCTCGCATGCTGGGGGAAATGGCTCTGCATGCCACTTCCGGCACACCTGCCATAGGTTTGCCATCATGGGGATACGCCATAAGAGATGGAGTTATCTGGAAATGAGATAAGTGAGTAGGTGGCGGCTACTGGAAAATTACCCATAGGAAACAGGATAAGGTGACAAGATTAACAGAATCTTGTATGCAGAAGTGTATAAAAATATCCAACCTGCCTGTGGGAGGGGTCTCTCATTTGAGGGAGAAGGGGTCCCGGCCTTTGCAAATGCTAAATAAACAAGCTCTTTATCGCTCCTGGTCTCCTCTCCCTTTTTGGGTTATGACCACATCTACATTTAAGAACACATCTGTCCAGTGGTGGGATGCTGCTGGTGTAACAACTGGTTCAGTGATCATGCGTTGTTGTGTGCGCGCGTGCACACTGCATGTGTGTGGACTGCTTTCTGAAAAAACTTACCTGCTATGCTACTACTGGGGAGTAACACAGCTGTGGAGCGGCAATATGCTCTGCCGCACGAATCAGCTGAGAGGATATAAGTAAGCACAGCGCAGGGGCTGGCGGGCGGGCCCACGTGATTGTCCGAGTGAACCGGTTCACGGCCAGCTCATCGTTGGAGCTAGCGGTTCACCCGAACCAGTCCAAACCGGTAGAATCCCACCCCTGCGCCTGTCCATATTTGGGCTAATTTGGCGGTGCAACCCGAGTTGAATCCTGCGATTTACAGGTTACTTACGGCATGATGACACATTGCAGTATCCCCAAGACAGCCCGCCGTCCTTAATGAAATAGCACCATGGCTGCTCGTCCTCATCTGGACTTCTAAGGCATTGGGAAAAGTGAAGGAATTAACTCTTTGAGTAACCCGTTGACTTCCAGGCTGGATGTCTTCTGGTTTTGTTAGGAGTTCCCGCCCTTCAAATGTGGATTTGACTTAGGATTTGCTAATGTCAGAGGGAAGGGAAGGGAAAGGACTCTTAAGATGGCTCCTCGGTGTTTAGGAGAGGCCCAGCTATCTGTGAGGGACCTCTTTGTCATTGAATATATGGAGAGAGATATGGAGAGAAAGAAATGCTAAAACCAAACAATATACCTTTTACTCAAATAGACATTTATCATGGTCCAGAATAGACATGATATGGATGTCAACAGAATTAATATCTAATATTCAAGAAACAAATATTGAAACAAGTACTTGGGCAGACCACAACCCAATGACAATTAAATGGAAAGGACAAAAAAGAAGATCGAGATGGACGTTAAATAATACTATTTTAAAGGAAAAAGACTTTACGCAGCGGATGGAGAAAGAATTGGCCTTTTTCTTTAGAGAAAATAAAAAAGAAGATACATCAATTCAGAATGTATGGGACACAATGAAGGCATACGCTAGAGGCTTGATAATAGACTATACAAGGAAAAGGAATATTAGGAAAAGGCAAGCCACTAAGGTTCTAGAAGATGAGCATGAAAGACTTGAAAAAGAGCTACAGAAAATGCCACAGAAAAAGGACATCAAGCTAAAAATGGATATAATTAAACACAAAATGGGTCAAATAGAGAAAGAAGAATTAGCATAGAAAATTAGAGGTGCTCAACAGAACTATTTTGAAGATGCAAACAAACCAGGTAGATGGTTAGCATATAAATTGAGAAAAGAGAAAGAATCATTGTCTGCTATAACATCTTGCCTGTCAACGACAGTGGTGGGATTCAAATTTTTTTTTTTACTACCGGTTCTGTGGGCATGGCTTGGTGGCCGTGGCAGGGGAAGGATACTGTAACATCTCCAGTCAGAGGTGGGATTGGCCAGTTCTCCGAATTACTCAAAATTTCCACTACCGGTTCTCCAGAACTGGTCAGTACCTACTGAATACCACCTCTGGACTTCTTCAGCCTCAATTACAGTAACACATGGGCAAACAACTGATACAAATTCAAGGTACACTGCTCCAAACTCAATTGCTGAAAATACAACTTCAGCCACAGAGAACGGTCAATGCCTGGAATGCCCTATCAGACTCCATTGTTACGGCCTCAACCCCCTCACAGCTTCAACCTCAAACTGTCTACCGTGGACCTCACCCCATTCCTAAGAGGTCCTTAAAGGGGGCGTGCATATACGCGCACCAGCATGCCTATCATCCCTGTCTAACTGTTCCCATTTATCTGTATTTACTTCCTTTGTTCTTGTTTATATGTTCATACTTGTTATCTTGTACATGTTTGACAAACAAAATAAATAAATAAATGAAATAAATAAATCTGGAGTGGCTTTGTGGGACCCCCCCTCCTCCTAATTCCCTCCCTCCAAGGGCCATCCTAAGTGGTACCTGGGATCTCAAGTCATTGAAGCCAATTCTATCTTCTCTTTGCTTTCTCATTCTTTGCCTCACTTGGCACAATCCTCTTTTCTTGGACCATGGTCTTGCCAGCAATTTAGGGAGTTTGTGAACCGATCATGCTGTATACAGCAGGGGTGTCTGGGACTTCAACTCCCAGAATCCCCCCAGCCAGCCATGCTTCACTTGGCTGAGAATGCTTGGCTTGGCTTGGATGAGAAGCTATCATTCTTGGATCATCAGTGCTAGTAAGGGGTGCTCCTCCGCAATACTGATAGGCAAGCCAGTAGAACCGTGATGGCGAACCTATGGCACGCGTGCCACAGGTGGCACACAGAGTCATTTGTGTGGGCACACAAGTCCCAGCCAAACTTACCTGCACTGTGCATGTGTGTGCCTCCCAGCTGATTTTTAATCCACTTGAGGCCATTTTCGTCCTCCTGGAAGCTTGAAGGAAGCCTCTGCAGACTCGGGAGGCCGAAAAACGGGCCTTCTGGAAATACCGGAAGTGCCCAAACGGGCCCGTTTTCAGCCTCCCGAAGCTGCAGATGCTTCCCTCAAACCCCCAGGAGGGCAAAAACAGCCTCCCCTAGGCTGCAGAGGCCCTTCAGAGGCTGAGAACAGGCACTTCTGGTATTTCCGGAAGGCCCGTTTTCCGGCCTCCCGAGGCTGCAGAGGCTTTCCTCAAACAGGCCGAAAATCAGCTGGGAGGCGCGCGCATGGACAGTGCACGTAAGGGGGTATGGGGCAGAGGTGTTGTGCGTGCCTGTGCAGGGAGGGCCGCATTGCATTGTGGGTGCCATCACGTGCACACACGCGCTATCGCGCGCGTGCACACTTTTGGCACACCACAACAAAAAAGGTTCGCCATCATTGCACTAGAATAGAAACTGACAGCAAACTCTACTCCTAACTAGCACAGATGAGTCATGGGCAATGAAACATCTACAAGAAAACAAGCAAAATCAGAGAGCACCAGGGCCCCTCAAAGGCTGTATAGACAGGAATATTATTCTGATGTCTTAGTCTGAACTAACTTGCTTCTTCTAATTTTGGGGCAATCAAGAATAAGTCCATTTCTTCTTTTCTGACAGCAACCCTTTAAATATTTGATATTTAATCAACGTGACAATTTGCTCATCCCATGTGCAGCATATTCACACTTTATTTTCATGATCACACTTAATTGGCTTGTCAGAGGTACAGGAACAATCATTAGAATTTATAGGACTAGCATTCAACGGAGACCCAATGGATGATTTGATCTTAAATTCTGAGAAAAGCCATGACCTGGACGATTGACACCTACTCCAAACTGTTCTTACAAAGGAGTTAACATTTCTGGAGACTTACCGGCAGTAGGAATGGGAGCCCAATCCCAGCTGCACCGTGTTGGTTTGAGGGTCGTCGTAGGAGAGGAGGTCGGAGGTCCATGGAAGGCAATCATCTCCAGAGATGGTCTTCTTGGCCAGGCCCAGGTAATTGGTCGCATTACCCAAATAACAGCTTTGACTTGGAGCTGATGGAAGAAGGAAAGGCAAAAGATTCAAGTCCGGGCCAAAATAAATCAATAAAAAAATTGATCGCGCGCTCACCGAACCGGTTGGTTGAATGCCACCCACTGTTCCAACTTCAAATAAAATGTTCACTTGGAAGATCGCCCTTTAGGAGTTACTCAGGCCAAAAAGGTACAGAGAAGTGTGTGTGTGGGGTTTGTGTGAACGCGCGCATTGTTTGTATCCTCTCTCTTTTTGTAGTACAGGTAGCCCTCGACTTACAGCACTCCATTTAGTGACCGTTCCACAATGGCATTGAAAAATGTGACTTAGGCTCACCCAGGTTGCAGTGTCTCCCTCTGAAGAGGTGGCTGCACGTGCAGATGGTGGTGTCCGAGAAGAGCGTCCTCCTGCAAGAGCGGCTGCCCCGGAGCAGGCAGGGGTCGGAGGGACAGCCTGGGAAGGGAGGGAGCCAAGCACAGGCCAAAGGGGGCCCCTTAAAACCGACATTTCCCCGATAACATACAAAGCACCGAGAGCTACGCCTGGAACTGGCCTTTCTGTGGATGGTTTTTGAGACTTCTCTAGCCACCACGAAGGAACCTTTGAGGAATCCTCACCTGCAGAACCAGGTTTAGGTGTTTTCACTTTAAATATCGGGAAACAGCCAGCCAATAGTGAAATGTGTCATTTCTCCTTTTCCTTCCTTTCCTTCCCTCCTTCCTTCCTTCCTTCCTTCCTTCCTTCCTTCCTTCCTTCCTTCCTTCCTTCCTTCCTCCCTCTCTCCCCCTCCTTCTTTCCTCCCTCCCTCTTCCTTTCTTTCTCTTTTTTTTTTTTCCTTCCTTCCATTCCTTTCCTCCCTCTTTCTTTCTCTTTTCTTCTTTCCTTCCATTCCTTTCCTTCCTCCCTCCCTCCCTCCCTCTTCCCTCCTTCCCTTTCTCTTTTTCTTCCTTCCTTTCCTTCCTTCTTCCTTTCCTCCCTCCCTCTCTTTCTTTGTCTTTTCTTCTTTCCTTCCTTCCATTCCTTTCCTTCCTTCCTCCCTCTTTCCCCCTCCCTCTTCCCACCTTTCCTTTCTCCTTCCCTTCCCTCCCTTCCTTCCTTCTTCCCTCTCTCCCCCTCCCTCTTTCCTCCATCCCTCTTCCTTTCTTTCTCTTTTTTTCTTTCCTTCCTTCCATTCCTTTCCTCCCTCCCTCTCTTTCTTTCTCTTTTCTTCTTTCCTTCTTTCCTTCCATTCCTTTCCTTCCTTCCTCCCTCTCCCCCTCCCCTCCCTCTTCCCTCCTTTCCTTTCTCTTTTCCTTCCTTCCTTCTTCTGTTCCTCCCTCCCCTCCCCTCCTTTCCTCTTTCTTTCTTTCTTTCTTTCTTTCTTTCTTTCTTTCTTTCTTTCTTTCTTTCTTTCTTTCTTTCTTTCTTTCTTTCTTTCTTTCTTTCTTTCTTTCTTCTCTCTCTCTCTCTCTCTCTTTTCTTTCTTTCTTTCTTCCTTTCTTTCTTCCTTCCTTCCTTCCTTCCTTCCTTCCTTCCTTCCTTCCTTCCTTCCTTCCTTCCTTCTTTCTTTTCTTCTTTCTCTTATGCTAGCCAATCACATAACCCTTTTTAGCTCAGCACCTCTCCTGCTGTACTCATGCCTCCTTGAAAGGGTTACTCACCATAGAGTGTTTACTCGCTTAGAAGAGCAACTAAGGTGATTAAAGGCCTGGAGGCTAAAACATATGAAGAACGGTTGCAGGATTTGGGCTTGGCCAGTTTGGGTATAAAAAGGACTAGGGGGGGGGCATGATAGCAGCATTCTAGTACTTGAGGGGCTGCCCCAAAGAAGAGGGAGTCAAGCTATTCTGCAAAGCACCAGAAGGCAGGACAAGAAACAAGGGATGGAAACTAGCCAAGGAGAGAAGCAACCTGGAACTAATTCTAGCAACCTGGAATTAAGGAGAAACTTCCTAACAGTGAGGACAATTAACCAGTGGAACAGAAGTTGCCACTAGAAGTTGTGGGTTGGAGGTCTTTAAGAAGAGACTGGACAGTCACTTGTCTGAAATGGTATAGGGTCTTCTGCTTGAGTAGTGGGTTGGACTAAACAACCTCCAGGGTCCCTTCCAGCTCTATTCCGATTGATGGATCTCTTTGCAATGCATCAAAGGAAGCATTCTAATCAACATTTCCCCTGCCACAATACCTGTATACATTTCTGGATGGCAGTCTATTTTGCCGTTAACACAGGTGCATGCTTGTATTGAGCCTTGGTAGATTCCGGCCCAACTGTCTCCAACCTCAAAGTATTCATACAGAGTCTCATCAAAACATTTTGCTGCAATGGAGGAAAGCATAAAAGCCTTTAGTCTCTGGACCACAGTGTCTGCAATCAAGAGCTGTAAAATCGGTTTTTTCATCCTGAAGCATCTTCCCACCCCCAGCTTCAACCGTGCAGCAGGTTTACTTCCGGTCATTTGTAAGAAATCGGAGGGTTGCTGAACACACCTTGTCTTCAGAGGATGGACCAAAAGAGGGTACTGGTGGCAGACCAGTATCTGTTGTGGTTAGCCGGCAGCAGGTGTGGACGGCTGAAGAGAGCGAGGACTCAGCTGAGGGGCCAGGACCATTAGGGAGTGGACTGCTGCCTCCAGAGATTGTGGGGGCTGGCAGCAGCAATGAGGAGGTTCCCGAGGAGCCTGTGCCAAGTGCGTGAGCATGCAGGGCTGCTTGCAGGAAAGAGAAGCTGCAGCAGCACGGGCGACTCAGGAGTAAGGCTGCAAGGTAATGGCCCCTCCTTCAAGAAGTTAATAGCCAGCTGTGAAATGAAGGTACTTTGCAGAAGGCAAAGACGTTTTGAACCTCCAGCCTTGTGGACATTCCATTATTCTGAGTTTGTATTTGAAGATTTTTGTATTGCAAATTATTTCTTGTCTGTTATCTTTTGGCAAGTCTTGCACAGTTTGGCAAGGCTTGTGCTTATCACAGCTAATTATTTTGGTAAAAGTATTAAAAGGTTTCTGTTCCCTTTGGATTGTATTTGATTTGTTGGAAAAGGGCGTGGGTCAGAACAGTATCTGACCCAGCATCGCCTGGGAAAGTTGTAGGGGTAGCTGCCTCGGTTTCCCGATGGCATTTGAACTGGGATATGCAAGAGTTCTGTGAAAGAGCTGAGTCCACCCTTCCCTCCTGGACCATTTCTGGGACGTAACGGAGGCTAGTCAAGAACCCTTCAGAAGGGATGGTTGGTGGAGACATCATGGGAGAACTTGACACAGCCAACTCACCTCTGACAACTCACTGCGTGACAACTTGCTGCGGGACAATTTAACAATTCAATTTCATGATTTAAAATAAATAAATACATATCTTAATGTTCGTTATTCACATTTCATTCTGTCCCAACTCTTTCATCCTTTCTTTAATGATTCTATTCCACCATTTCTTTGATATTAGTGTAACTCTTGTCCCGCAGCGAGTTGGCTGTGGCAACTTGACCATGGCAAGTTGGCCATGATGAGTTGACTGTGAATTGACTACGGCAAGTTGGCCGTGATGAGTTGACTGTGGTTAATTGACTATGGTGAATTGGCCATGGTGAGTTGTTCATGGCAAGTTGGCCATTGTGAGTTGGCCATAATGAATTGATTATGGTGAGTTGGGCGTGATGAGTTGGCCATGGTGAGTTGGTCATGGCAAGTTGGCCATGGTGAGTTGGCCATGGTGAGTTGGCCATGGAGAGTTGGCTGCAGTGAATTGTTATGGACCCAGTGGAGAATCTCAACTAACCAAGCATCCATGAATGTCCATCTGCTACAGCATGCAATACAACTGAGGAAGTTTCCAGGATAGGAAGCGAAACGTTCTCACAAAACCAGCCCAGTTGCAATTTTCAAAACGAAAGCCATTTTTGAGACTCAGCTTACCAACTTCACACTGTTTCCCCATGAATTCTGCAGGGCAGATGCAGCGTTGAGGACATTGGTCACATTCCCTGAAACAAGTGCCACCATTTCTACAAGGGTTACGTCTGCAGTCATGGGAAACATCTACACAAGAAAGCAGTCAAAGAGCAAATCAAAAAAGGCAGCGGTGGATTGGCCTCATATGAATGAACAGCACAATTGGAAAGAGGATTGTTAGGCGACACCAAGCCACGATCAGGTCTTGGAGGCCAGGTAGAGAATTCTCCTCTAGGGTGGTTATTCACTGCATTGGTCTCCTCTGTCTGTGGATCCCTTGGCGGTTTTCTCTTTAGGGTTGTCCTTGCCATGACAATTCTAACTCGCTTCCTTCTTTCTTAAATAACTTTTACTGAGGAAGGTGTTTTTTTTTGACAGAGCTAAAAACTGTACAAATCTTGAATGAAAGAAGAATAAAGAAAGGTAATAAGGAGGAGGGAAGGGAAGGGAAAAGGGAAAGGAAGGGAAGGGAAGGAAAAGGTAGGATAGAAAGGGGAAGGGGAAGGGAAAAGAAAGTAAAAGGGAGGGGAAAGGAAGAAAAAGAGAAAGGGAAGGGAAAGGTAGGATAAAGAGGGGAAAGGAAGGGAAGGAAAAGGGAAGGGAAGGGAAAGGGAAAGTAAGGAAAGGGAAAGAGAAAGGGAAAGGAAAGGAAGGAAAGGGAAGGAAAAGGTAGGATAGAGAGAGGAAAGGAAGGAAAAGGAAAGGGAAGGTTAGGGAAGGAAAGAAAGCAGGAAGGGGAAAGGGAAGAAGGAGAAAAGAGGCAGCTCAGCAAAGAGCTGCATAGGAGGCAGAGGAAAGAATTAGGATATCCACTGCCTAGTTAGTGTCTCCTGGGGTATATCTATCAGGATAAGAATAGTAAGAGTTTAGTCTGGCAAGATTCTGTCTGCTGTGTGTAAGCAAATAAAGAATTAAATTCTGACCGGATTGTTCCATGTCATTCTTTTTGGTGCCTTGGTGTTGATAGACTTCATACTGAGGGTTGGCTGTTGTCTTAATGCCTGCTTTTATTTCCTCCTAGGAATAATAGCAATGCAAATTTATTTCAAAGAAGCAATTTGTCAGAATAAATTGTGTGACTGGTTGACTTTTCCCCCGCATAAACAGATCCTCTGTCTCTTGCTCTCTCTAAAATGTTTTTCCGAAAATTCCGGAAGTGATGAAACGGGGCTAGTTTTCGTCCTGCAAAGCCTGCAGAAGCCTGCAGAAACCTTCCTCAAGCCTCTGGGAGGCCGAAAAAGGCCTCAAACCGGTGAAAATCAGCTGTGAGGGGCAGTGCAGGTAAGGGGTGGGTGGGAGGTGGGGATTGCGTGTGCATGCATAGGGGGCATGGGGGGCATGTGCCAGAGGTGGCATTGCCTTCTGGGTGCTGGCACGCGAGTGTGAGTCTACAAGTGTGCGCACAATGTTTGACACAGGAGCCCAAAAAGGTTAGCCACCAGTGATCTAGGGCCATGATGGCAAACCTTTGGCACATGTGCCAGAGGTGGCATGCAGATCCTTCTCAGTGGGCACTCATGCTGTCGCCAACTGCTCTTCTGATTTCTGGCGTGCATGTTTTGGAAAACAGCCCCAAAACAGCCCGAAAAATGGCCAAAAAACAGGCATGCTAGTCTTCAGTTTTCCGGCACTTCATGCACATACACTCAGTGCCTAAAAGGTTCACCATCCCTAGTCTAGGGTGCCTTGTTTGAGCAGGGGGTTGGACTAGAAGACCTCCAAGGTCCCTTCCAACTTTGTTGTTGCTGTTGTTGTTAAATCTCACTCATTATCCTGCTTCCGTATTTTGGAAGGTGAAGTTTCCAAGCAAGCTGAAGGATGCCATGGCGGTGGCCTAGAGAGATGGAGTTCTTTGCCTCACAATCAGGAGGCTGTGAGTTTGATCCTAGGCAGAGGCTAATATTTGGAATAATGGACTCTCCTGCTCGAGCAGGGGGTTGGACTTGATGACCTCCAAGGTCCCTTCCAACTCTGCTATTCTATGATCTATCATTTAATAGAAAGAGGGTTGAAGAAAGAGAAGGTTCTGTGTGAAAAGGGACTCGGGATTTCAGAGACTAGTGAGGCGAAGTCTCCTGCAAGTTGCAGAGAGAAAACAACCCTCAACTTGTTCCTGCAGTCTCTCTCCGAGGCCGGTGTCCTCCCTTGCTCTCCTCGTGTTGGTCAATCAATCATCCATCACGTCATCATCAAAGCCATTGGGACAGAAGGGGCGGGAGAGGAATTCCCGGAGAAGGCCTGTATTCTGAAACTAATTTGCCAAACTTTTGTTTCATTTTGTCCCCCCTCCCCCTATTTTTAATCTCTTTTTAGGGAGAGGTTCAAAAGATGAGGAAACCCATTCTTCCGGGCAACCCCAGCCAGAAGGTCTGAGGGGCAGGCACAGGATTGCCTCCAGGTTAATCCTCGACTTACAATGGGTTCACCTAGTGACCGGTCAAAGTTACAGCAGCACTGATAAAACTGACTTATGACCAGGGATGGAGCTGCTAACGGTTCGCACTGGTTCAGGCGAACCGGATGTTAATTTTTACATCGGGTTCACCGAGTTGCGATGACTGGCTGGCCCTCCCCACCCTTCCCCTCCCCTCCCCTCCCAGGAGTCTCAATGAGGCCCATTTTGGATCCCAGGTAAGTGCAGGGACTGCGTGGAGGATCAGGGAGGGCGAAAAACGGGTGTCCCAGAATCTCCAGAAGGCCAGAAATGGGTCTGTTTCTAGCCTCCGGAGAGCCTCCGGAGCCAGGGGAGGCTGTTTTTGTCCTCCTGGAGGATCGAAGAAAGCCTCCGGAGCCCGGGGAGGGTGAAAAACAGGTCTCATGCCATGGTGCAGGAGGCCGACTAGGCCATGCCCACCATGCCTACCCAGCAACCAGGCAGAGAACCAGTTGCTAATTCTTTTGCAGCCCAACACCTGCTTATGACCGTTTTCCACACCATTTTGGCAGCCTTCCCTGTGGTCACGCAATCCAAATTCAGAGGCTGGGCACCTGACTTGTGTTTACGACGGTTTGCAGTGTCCTTGTGGGGGGGGGGTTTGTCATGTGATATCCTCTTTGGCAACCGTCTGACCGGCAAAGTCAATGGAGGAAGCTGGATTTGCTTAACAACCGGGTGATTTAACTTAGCCACCGCAGGGATTCACTTAAGAATGGAGGCAAGAGAAGGGATCAGATGGGGGTGGTGGTGTCAAAATGCAACTTCTCACTTAACAACGGAAATTTTGGACTCTGTTGTACGCCAAGGATCGCCTGTATTTCCTTCAGGAAAGGATTTTGGTCTCCAGACGAGAAGACCTGCGTGTTTACCAGCTTCCTCAATACAAGCCACCTGCTTCGTCCAATCTTTCCTAACGTGTGACTCCATGTCTCTACCTACCGCAGACTCCATTTCCAGGTTGTAATCCAAGGCAGTCCTCAACTTACAACCGCCATCGAGTCGAACGTTTCTGTTGCTAAGGGAGACCCTGAGTTTTGTCCCATTTTTTTATGACCTTCCTTGCCACCGTGGTTAAGCAGTCCTGTATACTGAATGGTCACTAAATAAAGCATTTGTAAGTTGAGGATGACCCTTTATCTACTCCTGTTAGAAAGATCTGGATCTCTGTAAGGAGGAGAAAATCTGGGCCACAAGGAGCATTTCTTGGAAGCCATCTCTCTCTTCCCGCTATCCTCCCCAAATTTCTCCTTTTTAGGACTCCAGATTCAGCCAGCAAAAATGTGAAAAGCAAGCAGATATTACATACACTTACCAGCCCAGTAGTAGCATTCCTCAGACCCGAAACCAGAGCAAGTGTCATGGAAAAAATGTAGATTTTCATTGTCTTCTCTTTCACTAATTTCCTGTCATGCCTCTGGTGGAGTCAGACTCTGAGGGAGACGACGAACAGCTGACAGGGAGTGGAGGTGGGGCTCCGGAGGTTGTGGAGGAGGCTGGGGAAGGGCAGAGGCCGGCTGGGCAGTCAGAGGAGGACGCAGGCACATCTCCTATCTATCCTAGGGCACGCAGGGAGGAGAGGATAAGGAAGAGATGTGGTCTACTTGGGAGGAGAGGGCCTTGATCTTCTTCATGGGATGCAGGTGTGACAACGGCATAAGAATTTGGACCTGCATACTGGCAAACGCTGGAAACAAAGCGTGTTTTATTTTGGTCTGAAGTTATCTTGGTGGGTGTCTTCCAACAGACTGTGCCTTGTTATCTCCTTGAATTTGGTAAATACTTCTCCTGTTCCATTGTGGACATTTTGTCATTGTAGTTTGTTTGGGTTTTTTTTTATTTCACCTATCTGCTCATTAAATTCGGACTGTATTGCTTTCTTTTGAAGATTATTTTTGAGTACGTTTTATCTCCAACTGAGTGCTATTGAACAGTGAGGCCAAGTTGGAGGCATTAAAGGACATTTATTTACATTTTGGATTTTGTTATGTTTGTGGTACACTCCAGGTCATCCCATTTCCCTTTCCCTTTCTTTTCTTTTAAATACAAAACAACCTTGGGAGCTTTTCCTGGAGTCTTTGTATCTCAGGACTGAAGGATCAAATGGGAACTCAAAGCAAGATGGGGACGCATGCTGTCAAATGAATTTACTTCATTTTACAATGAGTTTCACTTCTGCAATGACTTCCACAAGGGTTAATGATTCACCTGCTCCATGTACCAATTGTTGGGAGAGAAATGGAAGGTTGCGGAGAATCGGGGAGGATCAATATTTGCAGAATGCTTCCGTTTCCCCACTCCACTTGTTTAGAATGAATTAACAATCCCACCGGCTTCAATGGATAATTAGGACTGCAGAAAATAGCAATTGCTACCAACCTGCCTTCCAATTGTATTAATGTCTGATATACAGTGCGGATTCCAGACTGATGAGCTATATTCGAGTACAAGTCTAGCAAAAGTTTTGTATGCCCTAGTTAGCAATTCAATATTTCCAGAGGAGAAGCTTCGTAAGATTAGATTTACAACTCTTAATGCCTTTTTGGCAATGCTGTTACAGTGAGCTCTGGTGCTTAGGCTTTGTTTATGAATAGAGCCATCTTGATAGACACCTTCCTCTTTCAATAAGCTCTTAATCTCTTAAGTGCTGGCATCCGCTGTGGGCTATTAAGGAAGACTTGGGGGGGGCTGCTTTCTGTCTTTAAGAGCAATGTTTCTCCATTTCTCCTTTAGGGAATAAATGTAATATTCTGCCTTTTTAATATTACCCAAAATATTTCATTCTTCTAGGATGGATTTCATTTTTCTAGGATTCTTCATTCTTTACACAATCCTTTGAGCTGGTGCATGCAACAAAGCCAATGGTGGGACTCCAATAATTTAACCACTGGTTCTCTGCCCTAATTATTTCTTCCAACAAACAGTTTGCCAAACTTCTCAGCAAGTTAACAACCAGTTCTCCTGAACCGGTGTGAACCAGCTGAATCCCACCACTGAACAAAGCCCATCTGATCAGCTTATATCAGTGGTGGCTAACCTTTTTGGGCTCCTGTGCCAAAAATTGTGCACACGCTTGCAATCGCATGCTCACGTGCCAGCACCCAGAAGGCAATGTGCGCACGTCCAAACCCTGCACATGCTCGCACAATTCCCCGCCCCGCCCCCTTACCTGCACTGTGCCTCAGCTGGTTTTCGGCTGGTTAGAGGCCTTTTTCAGCCTCCTAGAGGGTTGAGGAAAGCCTCTGCATGCAGGCTTTGGAGGCCGAATAATAGGCCCGTTTCGTCACTTCCGGTATTTCCAGAAATACAGGAAGTGATGAAATGGGCCTATCATTCGTCCTGCAAAGCCTGCAGAGGCCTTCCTCAAGCCTCTGGGAGGCTGAAAAAGGCCTCAAACCAGCCAAATATCAGCTGTGAGGTGCGTGCATGCGCAGTGAGGTAAGTTTGCCTGCGACTTGTGTGCCAACACAAATGGCTGTGTGTGCCACCTGTAACAAACATGCCATAGGTTCACCATCACGGGCCTACGTGCTTTCTGCATTGTAGACTCCAGATCTCCTGTGGCCTAGGAAAAGAAAGTGGGGTAGGGTTTATTTATTCCCCTTAGAATGCAGTTCTTGACTTACAACGCTTCGCTTAGTGACTGTTCGAAGTTACAACGGCACTGAAAAAAGTGACCGATGATTGTTTTTTTACATGATCTTTGCAACACCCCCCCCCTTTGGTCTTGTGATCTAAATTCAGATGCTTGGCAAACAGGCTCGTGTTTATGACGGTCTCAGTGCCCCGGTCAACAGGGAAGCCAAATATCGTAACATGGGGGCAAAGCTCACTTAACAGATGTTTCACTTAGCAACAGGCATCAGTGGGGAGGGGCTTAGTTGTGGTCATAAGTTGAGGACTGACTGTGCTTTACTTTTGAATGTTACGCCCTGAAATAATGTGGTTTTTAATCTCCCAGGATCCCTACTGAGTGATGCAGCCCGAAGACGTGGCGTAATTTCAAAAAGATAGTTTACTCTTAAATTAAATGATGATTTACACACAGTTGACAAAAGAAAGCCCTGTACGGGCAAAACCAAAACGTTCCAGAATGTTAGGCCACCAGAACAGAGTTCGAATTCCACTTTGGGGGTGGCATGATCCAGTACATGCCAGAAACTTCTGCTTTGCTGCAAACGACCAGGGTGTGAGTGGCTGTGAATGACTACCACAACTGCCAGTGTTGTGATCCTTCCCATTAAACAGAAGTGGTGTCATACAAGTAGGCCCCGAGCCCACATTCAAGGGGTCCTTCCATCTAAGTGTGAAGTGTGGCTTCCCCAACAATCACAGGATTGTCAGCTGTTCCTTGGGGATAAACATTACGGGACAACTCGCCGTAGTCCTGGCCAATTCACCGTGGCCAGCTTGCCCTGGGACAAACGGAACGGGACAACTCAATGTAGCCAATTCGGCATGGGACAATTCAACAATCCCATTAAATCGTTTAAAAGAATTTAAAAATGCTTTTAATTGTTGTCATTCCCGTTTTGTTTTGTCCCTCCTTTTTTTAAAAAAAACGATTCTATTCCACCGTTCCTTCAAAATTAGTGTAACACGTGGTGAGTTTTTCCATGGAAAGTTGGCCGCGGTGAGCCAGCTGTGGCAAGTTGGGATATGCGGTGAGTTGTCATGGGATCCAGGGAGAAATATTCAGAGACACTTGGCCTTCTTCTGATCTGGGACCAGCAATGGTGGTAGGCTTGGGCCGATTGCATCTTTTCCTTGTTCTCAAACGGGCGACACCAGATTCCCTTCTGCCCAGAGTGTTCACTGCATGAGTAGCCATAGCACTTAGACTTATATACCGCTTCATGGTTCTTTTACAGCCCCGTCTAAGTGGTTTACAGAGTCAGCTTCTTGCCCCCAACAATCTGGGTCCTCATTTTATCCACCTCGGAAGGACAGAAGGCTGAGTCAACCTTCAGCCTGGTGGGATTTGAACTGCTGGAAATGAGCAGTCAGCGTGCAATACTGCATTCTAACCACTGGGAAGGAAGGGAGGGAGGGAGGACTAGTACTTAGACTTATATCCCCCTTCACAGTGCGTTTACAGCCCTGTCGAAGCAGTTTACAGAGTCAACCTCTTGCCCACAACAATCTGGGTTCTCATTTGACTCACCTTGGAAGGATGGAAGGATGAGTCCACCTTGAGTCAGTCAGGATCGAACTGCTGCCAATGAGCAGAGTCAGCGTGCAATACTACATTCTAACCATGATGACACAGATCTTCCTCCCTCCCTCCTTTCCTTCCTTCCTTCCTTCCTTCCTTCCCTCCTGCCTTCCAACTTAGCAGTAGCACTTAAACTTATATACCGCTTTACAGTGCTTTCCAGCCCTCTCTAAGCTGCTTATAG